>NW_006768871.1:39652-133616 GCF_000204055.1 Melampsora larici-populina 98AG31
ATTTTTGTAAGCAGGATTATGCTGTGTATCAGATGAAAAAGTGCCCCAGCCAAAGGTCCACAGGCTCACACGCCAAAATTTGTGGATAAGCTATAAGTCCCTCTCTAGATTAGTTGTTCGTCCGAGAGGGACTTAGAGCATCCGCACTCGTGCGGTAAATCGCGTGCGGTAAGGTAAAATTTACCGCAACTGCGGGGCCTTTCCCACACTGGTGAGAAATTAGGCCCGCGGTAGTTAACTTTTGATCGATTTGCGTTAGCGAATCGGTAAATTTACCGATTGGCTAACGCATGTGGTAGCCAAATTACCAGCCCCCTCTTCACTTCTCAAGCACACCAACTTGCCAACTTGCCAACTTGACTCAACTCCGACTCAACTCCTCTTGATTCCTCTCGACTCAAAACACCCGACTTAAGAATCAATGGAGACCCGACTGTCTTCTAATTCATCAAACTGATGGGTATGTCTGGTTTCTTACTGTATGATTCTCTTTATCCAACATTGATTAAGATTGTTCTACTTTACATGTGATTATATATATGTTCATTGAGATTTTAGATTTATCAATATCGAATTGGGTTTAAAAGGGTTTTAGATCAAAGTGGATCAATTTCTGATTGTTTGTTTTGATTTTAGAAGGTTTTGAACATGTCTTGTCGTTTGGATTGACTTCAAAAGGATTTGAAAAATAGATATCACATTCAACTGTAGAGGGGAACTATGCAAAAGGGTCTTCATTATCTGCATTTCTTTTCAAATTCTCAATGGTCTTCAACATGACAACTTTTAATTGATGGTGCAATGAATTTTTGTTTGCTTGTCTACAAACCTCTCTGTGCCAACCATCCAGTGGTGATGAGATCTCAAGTTACTCTCAAATGAACTTCCCTGTCCCAAAGCTCTTCTTCCCTGGCAGGGATCGCTTGAAATGCACTGATTGACTGAAAAGTCGATTGATTTTTTTGTTTGGTATATTTTGAGTCTGTAAACTCTGCATCAGTGTGGAAACTCAAATTACCTCTCAAGTTAGTTAACTACCGTGCAGGTAATTTTGGCACGAGTGTGAAATTTGGTCACGTTAAGTAATTTTTTACTTAATGTAGAGGTTGTTACCGCAACACCCAAATCGAAACGAAACGCACCGAAATATCGGGTTATTTTATTTCGTTGCGAAGGTACCGAAACGCAATCAAGCGAAATCGCAGTTTGAACCGAAACGCTTGAAGTCCCCAAAGGGTTTCGGTGCGTTAGATAAACCGCAATTCGAAACGAAATCGAACCAAAACCGCAATTTATTTCGGTTTTTGCAGGTACAAATAGGATACAAAGATTGGAGAGGAGGAGACACATATATTAGGAGTTGAAGTTTTAGCTTTGAGATAATCAAAGAAGTATACTATATTCAATAGATCAGGTGATTCAAGTTTTTTGAGCTGAACGAAGAAAGAAAATGAAGAAATCACATTTGTTGAAAGAACTACAACTAGAAAACATGTGAGAGTCAAGTCTTCTTGAGCCACTTTGACTGTAATCTTCTGGTAATGATGGACAATGTAAGGGAAGAGACGTGACAATAACTATCAGCAGCGAACGATAGCTTTTCTGATCATGCACGATAGCTTGTCTGATTGTTCTTCCCTTTACAGGGTATGATGACGCTATAAAAATGATGCTGTCACCCAAAAATGTTGATTACACACCTCATCAGCGAAATGTGAAACTTTATAGACGCTCAAAGTTGGAGCAAGCTCAAGAAAAGTTGTGAGAGTGGGTTTAAGAGAACACTTGAACCTGTTCAAGACGGACAAAAGGAACTGGACGTGAGGAAACAACTTTTGGACGATGTCAATAAAAAGTTCAGATGAGGAAAAGAATGCACAACAGTTCGAAAAGGAAGAGAACTACTGATAGGTGAAAACCTCCTCTCACTTCTCTTTTCACATGTAGTGGACTGGGAAACACCTTGCCTTCACCTTTAACAAACTCGCAACCAACCGCAGCATATTTCGGTTCGTTGCGAGTTGCGGTTCATCAAATCTGGTTTCGGTTCGGTTGAACCGAAATCACGATTTTGCTCATCTTATTTCGGTGCGGGAGGACCGCAATCACATTTCGTTTCGTTTAAACATCTAAATCGCACCGAAATCGCACCGAAACTGAAATATGTTGCGGTGCGATTTGGGTGTTGGTTACCGCACATGACCAAGTTAACAACCGCAAACGAGTGCGGATGCTCTTAGTTAGGTTAGAGGGTCACTGAAGTTGCGAGGACCGTCTGCCTCACCTGATGATGACCGGGGACCCGTTCGAACTCATATTTGGAAAACGGATACATAGCGCAGTCGGATCGGGTGCGAGCATGACAGCGGGGCGATCTTAACTTTCAGGTCAACTTAAGTTAAGTTCCACCTGAGGTTTTGGTCAAGTTTCCTGACCCACAGTATACAGGTCTGCGATCTGTCTCGAAAATTTTTCTCAAGCAGCCACTTCGACTTCATCCACTTTAGATTTTCAATATCGACTCTTAACATTTCAACTTTTCAGATCATGTCTCTTACTGAACAAGGTACTTCAAAACCATCAGACTCTACTGCAGCAAAGAAGAAACGGAAAAGGTCAACGAAAACTGGCACCTCTGCCAAATCCTCTGAGACTCCTGCCACATCGACCGGATCACAGAAGGCGACAAAAACAAAGGCGCCTGCAAAGCCAGTCGTTGAACTGCTAGAACCAGAAATTGAGGGAGCTTATTTAGATGCCTGTGAAAACTCCGACGGCGATGATAACAAAAGTGGAAAGCACAAGCGAAAACAAAAGAACGGCAAACGGAAAGACAACGCCGATGAAGGATCTCCCGCCACGGCTGGACCTGACCTCACGACGTTTGCAGAGTCATCTGCTTCAGCCTCGGACAAACCGCTTGTGACCGAATTCACATCCTTGAACTTGTCTCCCGGAACAGCGAAGGCTATAGAAGAGATGGGATTCAAGCATATGACCGAAGTCCAAGCTAGAACCATACCACCCTTGATGACTGGTCGAGACGTACTTGGTGCAGCCCGGACAGGAAGCGGAAAAACTTTGGCATTTCTGGTCCCCGCGGTAGAAATGCTCAGCAGGCTACAGTTCAAACCCCGTAACGGTGAGCTCTGTCCCAACTAGCTTTTTTCGATCATTCACGGGTTCTAACATTCTCTTTACATGGCTGGTTAAAACAGGAACCGGTGCTATAATCGTGTCTCCAACCAGAGAGCTGGCACTTCAAATTTTTGGTGTGGCTCAAGAACTCATGAAACACCATAGTCAAACATTTGCAATTACCATTGGCGGAGCGAATCGAAAGGCAGAAGCTGAGAAGTTGATCAAAGGTGTCAACCTGCTGATAAGTACGCCCGGTCGCTTGCTGGATCACTTGCAAGTTAGTCTTAGCCACTTCACTTCCATGACATTCCTGCTGGGTTTGCTTATTTTTCCAACATCTTCAACACAGAATACGAAGGGCTTTGTGTTCTCGAATCTGAAAGCCCTCATCATTGACGAAGCTGATCGGATTCTCGAAATCGGATTCGAGGATGAAATGCGCAAAATCATCTCACTTCTGCCATCTGAAAACCGTCAATCCATGCTCTTCTCCGCCACACAGACAACCAAAGTCCAAGACCTCGCACGTATCTCACTTCGTCCAGGACCCCTTTACATCAACGTGGATGCCAACAAGCAGGATGCCACTGTTCAAGGCTTAGAACAAGGCTATGTAGTTTGTGAAAGCGAGAAACGATTTTTGTTGTTGTTCACCTTTTTGAAAAAGAGCCTGAATAAGAAAGTTATTGTTTTCTTTTCAAGCTGTAACTCAGTCAAGTACCATGGGGAACTCCTCAATTACATCGATATACCTGCCTTGGACCTTCACGTCAGTTGCAGTTTGTTTCAACTTTAAACTTGAATAATCGAGACCTTCTTACTGATCAGACATGTTCGTACTTCAACAACAGGGCAAGCAAAAGCAGCAGAAACGTACCAACACCTTTTTCGAATTCTGTAATGCGCCAACGGGAATTTTACTTTGCACAGATGTGGCTGCTCGAGGTTTAGATATACCAAAGGTGGATTGGATCATACAATTTGACCCACCAGATGATCCGAGGGATTACATCCACCGGGTCGGTCGAACAGCTAGGGCAGGCAAATCGGGTCGAAGTCTTCTATTCCTGTTGCCTAGCGAACTTGGATTCCTTCGCTTCTTGAAGTTGGCAAAAGTGCCTTTGAACGAGTACAGTTTCCCCACCGATAAACTGGCAAATGTACAAACACAAGTAAGTGTAAAAATGATGACCTCCGAATACTCGTGTGATCTGTTTGACTGACTCGGGCCTGGTGATCTCAGTTAACAAAGCTCATCTCCAAGAATTATTACTTGAATCAGTCAGCTCGGGATGGATTCCGATCATATATCCAATCTTACGCCTCTTACAGTCTCAAGAAAATTTTCAATGTCAATAGCCTTGATCTCAACAAAGTGGGCCAAGCATTTGGTTTTACTGTTCCTCCGGCTGTCAACATCCCCATCTCGGCACTTAAAAATTCCGACAAAAAACGTTTAAAAACATCTGAGAGTCACGACCCTGAGCAGGACGTGGAGGACAAGTCAAATGGCGATTGGACGAGCGATGAAGAGGATGAAGATAATCAAGGTCCTCGAAAACGACCTACCGTTCGAAGAGAGAGCAATACAAACCGACGCAAGGAACAATTTGGGAGCAAAGCTGTGGCTAAGGACCATTTCCGCTCAGAAAACTTGAAGACCAAAGATAAGCAATGGAGTCGATGATCACCCATTTTGTTGTTATCTTTTTTTCCTCTTCACATCATGTTTCGATTAGACCAAACAGCACGAAATAATGCTGCTCTCATCGTCTGTCCACATTCTGAACAATATGACTTTTATGATTTCTGCCTTGGCCAGCGCAGGCAATTATTTGTTGTTACCATCATGACCCGGCGACTCGTACCGTGACTGAGTGGATCTCCCATGTGGTGAGATAGGCTGGGATAGCAATGGAACGTCTAGAATTTGCCATTTGCCATGCTACCACCATAAGACATTTGATAGAAAACCCCCTCAAGTGCGTTTGAATACGTACTCAGAGAGGCGTGTCAAGCCATTAGGGTTCACGGAGTGATTGCGAAGCGCGACGTCGACGTGGCGCGCTGCCGCACATGTGTCGGGTGTCACTCCGAATATCGTTGTGTCGCGCTGCACTTCAAAGGGTATTCGATGTACAGGAAATGGCCAGATTATCACGATAAACAAATCGCATGTATTGTTCTTCCTTGTAGAACTTTTGTAAAGAAATGACTAGAAACATATTGTACTGATACAGATGACGTTGAACCCGGGCGTAGCCTGAAGTTTTACATAAAATCTAATATGGGAGACAATACTTAGGGAAAAGATTTAGTGCTACGACTATGTCGGAAAAGGAACCATTGAGACTAGTTGGAACGATAGTGGGAACAGGGTTTAATGTCAGGTTATTTCAAGAGCTGTCTGATGAGCCAGCGTCGGCCGCTGGTGGTGGACTATCATCTCCGGCCGGTGGAGTATCACTTGCAGCAGGAGGAGTACTAGTAGTATCACCTCCAGTAGCAGGAGGAGCAGGAGGAGCACCACCTCCAGCACCGCCTCCGCCAGCACCTCCAGTGATCATTTTCATGAATCCCTCGAACTTGCAGATTTTAATCAAGAGACGTGCGCACATCAGTGAGGAATCAAATCTGCATTGGTGAAGGAAGCGAATTGAAAAGGTCAAGTACCATTGATTTCAAATCGAAACCACCGCCACCGAACCCGCTACCTTGTCCACCACCCATGGTGGGGAACTGACGAGCCTGTAAGCTGAAGACATACAGAAAAGAATTGGCATTCAGTGATAGAAAAGGGAGCTGGCTGTGAATGTGAAGAGCTTGCGAATCTCACCTTGCGGGGTACATGCTTCGACGATATCGAAGTCGACTTGAAGATGGTAAGGGTTCTTGATCGGTGATTGATCTTCCTCTGTAAAAAATGACGTTTCAAGGAATTTCAACAATGGTGGTCTTCCATTATAACCTGTTCAAGGGATCACACCAATTGACTTACGCGTAAGTCCCGTGCTTTTGACCTCCTTGTAATTGTTCGCAGTACACAGTCGCGAAGATTGCTAATAGGACAAAGCTAATCGATGTACCGAATCTCATTGTGGATGGTTATGTATAGATGCTAGGTACTATGAAGGTTTGCGTGAAAAATTTATGGATGCTGGATGCCAAGAATTCGAGATAACTTCAACAGTTGGTATGCAATACCTTGATTGGATGGGATATCTTATCTACAAAAAGCAATAAGGCGGGTAACAAACAAGAGAGTTGGGCTAGAATTGGAACGAGTATTGCAGGATAAAGATATGTTCTCCACACCCATGAACGCTGGTACTTAAGCTATGAAGAGGCCTGGTCAATTATTTCAGCCCTTTTTGCGCTGTATATCGCCTCGAGGGGGTTCCAGGGCAATACTACAAAGGCATCAAGGCATTATTCGAGACATTTTGCTTGTTCCTTCAAGCAGCTGAGATTTGTGGCAGAGAATGCGTGGATCTATCGTTGATATGATACGATTGAAACACTGACGATGCGCTACAGGGTCCGCTGTCGGTAGATGCCACAAGCCTGAAGATCAAATCGCTGCTCTTTCATCGCCGAGCGCCTAGTCTATGACACGGAATCGGATGTACCCCTGCTCTATCTGCCTTGGTTATTTCAGAATGATAGAAGTGAATTCATCGTGGAAGCAATGCCACCCTGCGAAATGAAGCTTCGGGCTATAGTAAAGGTGCTATAGGATTGCCGATGAAAATGAAATTGCAAGTTTGCCAATCGACAGACAATAGGTATGCCCCTCTGGAGCTAAAGATCACGTCTGGCCGAGAGTGGTCAGTATTTTTTTATACCGGAGAACTTAGAGAACAACACTTGCGACCTCAGTGATCTCATTCTTGCACTAAATACGGAGAGTTGCTTGTCTTTCTGGTGTAAATGTGTAATAAACCCTGGACATCACTGCAAAGCATACATGAGCCCACTTTACAAAAACCACATGAAGCGTCTGAACTCGCTGGTGGGCTCTCTCGTAGTGAAGGAGGTACCATCAGTAAGGCTAGTGTATGTTTGATGTCCAAGTGACGATGATAGAGGATCTATGTTCAGGTTACGAAGGCTAGACAACGTCTGCGTCCAACCACTTTTCACAAGTTAAGATTAATTGGGAATTTGATATGCAAAACCATCACTGGCTTGATCGAAACATCAGAGATTGACTAAAGGGATAGGGTTGGGTTATGCGCAAGGGAAGTTGAGTACCAAATGAAATAATTTTTGGAGGATAAGGATCTGTTAGTCAAAATTCTATAAACATTGGTATTTGTTCCTCCTCGAATATGCAAGTCGCTTTTACATTTGACTGTCGGTTCAAGATGACTTTTGCGAACGTCCTGACGTAGAGCCCCGATCTTGTTTTTTAGGGGTGCGAGACCTTTAAAATTTTGTTTCGCGGCCGCGTGAACAGTCTCCAATTTGAGCTTTATGGCCTTTTAAAAGCAGGTACAACGCATTGTCCCATCTTTTTTTCGGTACAACCATTTCTCAACTGTTGTTTTTTTCCTTTGAAAGCGATCCAAATCGATGTGACGAAAGCTGGGGAGTTGATGGTCAGAAACTGATCACCAACGTGAAGATCCAAACCTGATATCTTGAGTACCGTTACGGTCCATCGATACAAGGGAATTCCCCGATTTCCAGCCGGTAAACAGGTACAGATGAAAAAAAAAACAAAATTAAATATTCTTCGCCCAAAAACAGTGTTAAAACCAGGGACAACACAGCCAAAAAAAAAGAAACAGGTACATTTTTTTTATCTCTAGGTACATTTTTTTATATATCTTTTTTCTGGAAGCAGCCGAATGCTGTTAAATATATATGACCGAAGGTCAGATCGTAAAACCGCGAGCCAGCTCTAGAGCTGGCTCGCGGCCTTAAAATTTTACATATAATTTTATGGAACCGGACAAAACTTGAATTTCTAATTTGGGTTGTAAATGGGCTACTTGAACCGCCCTAATGGGCCGAAAGTCAAGAACCTGAAGCTGGAAAGACACGTCCAAATTCTCGACGTTACGTCCAGTACTAGTACTGCAGATGAGATGATTGGGGTGGATTCGTTGATCTATTGTTGTGACCACACGTTTGAACATTGATAGTACGCTTTAGCATTTGATATCAACAGATGCCATGAGCCTGATGATGAGTCGTCGATTCCAACGCAGAGTGACTCGTCAATGTCCATCGTGTACCCGGACTCTCTCGGCCTGGTGAGTAGGATGTGTTCTTTGAACCGAACCTGCTGAGCATTCGTCAGGGGGCTAAAGCAAAATTTGCCAATCAACACGAAGCATCAAATACTTATACCACTGTGAAGATGCCACGCCTGGTCAAAGGTGAAGGGTTTCTTGACTTGGTGTTATGCGACCATCACTATTTTTTTCTATCAAAGCCATTCTTGTCTTTGGTCTCAGCAGTGCGATGAGAAGTTGACAATCTTGCCCAAGTGGTAGATTCATCTGCGGAGCCTATCTATGGGATTTGCTTGCCAGAATAAATCCGCGAGAGTGGTTTTTGTCATTGCGGTGTTTCAGATCCTGATCCCTTCTGTTCAGGAAGTATTGACAAGTAGTCGTGTTTCCCTACAGACAAAAATCATACATCGAGAAACTCTATCAACAAGTGAGGCATATATTATCTTGGCTTTCTATCTTGTCCGGCGTTCGATCATTAGAGCGATCGCCATCTTCGAATCAATATCGAATTTGCATTTGAATTTGAGGGTCCACAGTCCCTGTTATTCGGGCGCGTGTAATTCCCTCAGCACTGGTCCTTCATTGTACTTCGATGTAGCACTCCAAATTCTGATCTGTGAGTGTCAAGCCACATTGCCTTGTTGGCCCAAGCAGCCGAGCCGTTTCAATTCAATTACAAATGGGGGAAGGGGGATCCCCATATCTCCAAATCATAGCAGTACATACCGTCAGCACAGAGGTCTGATGAGGGAAACAATGATTTCTAAGTGTACATTTCAGGTTAAGATCAAGGTGGTGGTATTAGGAAGTTGTTCACGCGCTTCAACACTGATCTTGATGGGTTTAATGAGCCATCTGAAGCTTCAATCATCCATTGAAGTCGCGACCGTATGAGACTTTTATCTACTCGAGACGTCGCCCAAAAAATAAGCACATGAGATAGATTGTACATAATTTTCGAAGAAAACCACAAAACGAACCTATTCGTGGTACGGACTGTGTACGGAGCTGTCTCGCATCGTCGAATGTTTCAACTTGTATAAAAAAAAATCTCGTATCAGACCCTGCCCTTATGGCATCCAAAGCGATATGTGATCGGGGCACTCACCCAATACGCAAAGAGCGATCGCAACAACGAGCTCCTGCGATTGAGCTTTGTGACATCCTCCAGCAATGACACAGAGTTTTCCTCTGTCACGCAAGGCTTGCACGCACTTCGGACTAATATGCGATAGAGTCTTACTAAAGTTTTTCAAAACGGATTGATCGCCTTCTATTTGAAATACCTCCTTTCCATCATCGCCTTGCTTAACAATATGTATCTGATCAGTCGACGTAGATACCAACACTGTCAGCAAGTTACCTAAACTTGTTTGTGATCCTAGAGTTGTCATGCCATCTGCCAAGGAGATGTTGAGGCCAGTCTCCTGAATGTTGAACCTTTGTTGAGAAGCGGTGGATGTCTGCTTCTGCAATTCCTGTTCCGCAAAAATCTCTCGAAGTAGGTTGGGGATGTCATGTCGTGATGCAGATAGAATCTTTGTTGAATGCTTCCAGAATGTCGTCGGGGTCAAACCTCCCGACCACGACTCGTGATCATCACCTGGGACACAAATTGATTCAATACGCAAGCGCGTCCAGGCTTGAAAAGAAACGAGCTGTGCTTCGTACCTGCACCTTGAACGTATGTGTAACCAGCGGGACGATATGTTGTCGAAGTATCTGTAACAATTTTACTGGCACTGACGCAGACCACAGGGTAGTAGGATGGTAGAACATCCTCGTTTGAATTGAAGTCCGTCATCGTACAGATGCTTGTAGGACAACACCAAACCGGACGCAGAGGTCTTTTGAGTTGAGCTATGCTCCGGCGAAAATCGAAAGAAGATGACTAAGATGTGTAGCATTATGTGAATATGTCCATGTCCAGTTGAGCACCAAGACAAAATATTGTAATGGGTTTGCAAATGCCTTCAAAAAACCTACGAGAAGCTCCTTAGCCCAGTCTTCAATCCGTTGACACATCTGGTCGTGTTCACTTGCCCTGACAGCATCGGATGGAGTCGAAAGCCGAATAGATAGCTCATCTGACCAAAATTCGCGGTCTGTCTCAGCGATTGGGTACTGTTTCATCAGACGGAGTCGAACGGTATTCAAAACCGCACACCAAGCAGGTACTGTCTTGGATAAAGCATCGGGAAACCTCTGTGAATGCACGATGAACACAAAATGAACACCCTCAATATTTGGACGGAGAACAAATCCAGGCAGGAAGGGAGCGCGAGTTGAAACCACCTTGCCTCTCCGAGTCGAATCCACGATTAACACACCCTTCCGATCGATGATAAGATTTACCAAATGAAGATTGGACCTGTGTACAAAACAAAACAAAACATTTCTTGCATATGCTGATACGATGGATTATGAAAAGCCTCAAAAATTCATCAATCTTACCTGCGCACACTGAATTGCCATTGGCCATCGTGGCCATCCGTGGACTTGAAATAAACCGAGCAGTCCGGTGAATTGGCAGGGTCCACATACCAAGCTCCACACCGCTGGTTAGCTGTGAAAGACGCATACTGTCAGCTTTGATTCCATAATTATGACCAGGTGTTACCTAGCGGGCTTGAACCTCACCGATGATTGGGAATTGAGGGAACTTCTTGGCGACTGATACGACAAATTCGCAATCTTCGGCAACCGAATGGATTCGATTATAGCTGAACCTGTTCGATACATCGCCATTGGACGATGATCACAAACGAATGCGACTAGTCAGCATCGTCGAGTCGTCTTAGTCGAGATCACCACGTCCCCACAGGAAGTGCAAGCTTACCGACCACATTGGGCGCGTATAAAAGTAAAGTGACACAATGAGACAGATGTGCGTGAGCAATCAGGGTGCAAGGGTTTCACCCATGAAAAGGAGTCTCACATGTCTTTCTGCTGCTTATTCACTTCCTTCTCTTGTTCCCGAAAGATGCTATGATGATTGGAAACTTCTGCATTGAATACCAAGGTGGACATGGCTGATGGAGCGCGGTTGACCATCCCTCACGAGTCCCACTCCCGGCTACAAGACATCGAGCCTTGATGAACCGGGTCGCGTCGGTATGGGGTGTACATCTCCGAGTCGGACCACGCTGCGTCAACCACAATCTGTCGTCACCCGCAGCCGTTTTCCTCGGGCGTACGTGGCCGTCAGGTCACGTGCACCGGTCTACAAAAGCTCTTCAATCTCCCCCGCGGGTTAAACAGACATCGTACCTTATCCAATCCGATTCGCCCTCTCCACCACGATTTAACGAAGACTTTGATCCTTTGACTGGTGAGACTCCCCAAACTATCTCCTCTTAATCTCCTCCCTTTGTCATTAGGCTGACTAAAGAGCTTGCTTTAGACTATCCTACCTGACTCTGAATATGTCTGGGGCTTCTCGAGGCGTAAGATTCACTCTGTCTATTTGTACGATAGCCTCTCCTATAGCTGTCCGGCTCTTACCCATCCATATCTGCTTCCATTTGACTCGATCTGATTTGCTACTGACTTGAACAGAATGGCTCAAACAAACGAATCGTGATTACGAAGTGAGGTGCAGTCGATCCTCAACAGACTCCGTTATTGGGTGAACTGTCCTCACACATTCTGTTTTGTTGTCGGGTTACAATTACTAGAGATGACTGGCAAGAAACATTGGCCGGGATTCATGTTGACAAAGAGTGAGTTTCAATTTGCTTTCATACCATACATGCAATCTATGATGAAATCTTATCAAAGAAGGAATCTCTCCAAGTTATCATAACAATGCAGAAACCTTATCTCTTTATCCTGATCTCTCTTTACCTCCCGCTTCTTTCCTTCATCTTTGAAATCAGCTGCTGACTTTGATTCTTCCCGTGCAGTGATTTGAATCGATTAGTCATGGACTATCTTGTGATAGAAGGTTTCAAAGACGCAGCCCAAAATTTTGCTAGAGAATCGGGTCTAACTCCAAGCATTGATTTGGAATCCATCGAGTATCGCATGGGTATTAAAAATGCAATTCAACGTGGAGATGTGGAAGAAGCCATTGCGAAAGTAAACGATTTAAATCCAGAGGTTGGTCCTGTTTTCATTTAGGTGTCCAATCCTATCTAGCTATGATTCAAACCCCATGCACCACTCCTAGCGAGCTTCGCCCTCGGGTGATATAGTCTCGCAAAGAGGAAGTCACAGACAACAACCAAACCAGTCCGAATGAGCTACAGTTTTACACACGTCTCTGTCCCATTTATGTACCCCAAGCTGATCTCAAACCATCCCATCTCAATCTCCCTCAGATCCTCGATCATAATCCCGGCCTGTTCTTTCACTTGCAGCAACAGCGTATGATAGAATACATCAGACGGGGTCAGATTGCCGAAGCTCTCAGTTTCGCTCAACAAGAACTTGCTCCACGTGGCGAGGAAAATCCAGTATTTCTCGCCGAATTGGAAAGGACGATGGCGTTATTAGCATTCGACACCGGTATTCGAGGGACCGACAATCCTGAGTCTGCCAATGTGATCCCTTCACACATCCAAGAGCTACTACTGCCATCTCAGCGCCAACGTACGGCTGGTCAATTGAATTCTGCCATTCTCACATCTCAATCTCATGGCAAAGATCCGAAACTTCCCAACCTTTTACGTATGATGGCTTGGGGAGAAACGCTTCTAGAGTCTCGCGCTGATTTTCCCAAGTTAGACATCGCACAATTATTAGCCCAAACTGACGGTGGCCAAGATTCGAGTTCGATTCGCGCTTCCGAGACACCTAGTGGCACGGTAGTCTGATTGTAATTTTTCTCTGTAATGCTAGTTGTACCACCTATTTGTTGTCTTATCTGCCAAACGAATTCAAGCCGTCTCAGTCGAGCGAGTTTGTTCACGTACCCTTTCTGCAGGCGCTGCTCCGCGTTACCATTACAACGTTCTGCCCTTTGATTTACAGCCGTTAAAGAATTAAACGGCAGAATTCTTTGTCTGTGTGATGCACCCGAAGTAAAATCTGAGAGCCCAAAACTAGATTAAACCTGGTTTTAGACACAATTCAACAATGTCTTGCGGGAGACCTGTCACTTTCGATCGGATTTAACAGGTTTTATACTTTTGTATTAAATCTCGGTGTGACACAAATTTGTATTTTTATGCCTTTTATATATTTAGTAGCTGTAATGACAACCCCATATTAAGCTTGTTGCATGTATTCACCATGCCCTTGCCACTATCCTTTTTCAGCACTCTTGAAATATGAATTCAAAGGACCAGCACATCAACCCAATCTTTCTTGATTGTTCTTCCCCAGACAATCTGTTGGCCAATGAAGGTGTCAATGTTGATTCCCTGGACCCTGTGATTGTTCAGGTGATGTTTTCAAGCTTTTCAACTACAGCCATTCTGATATTTCTTGTTGCTCTCATTTTTGAAAAGAAAAAGTTTATGAGCTCAAAACCTAAGTTTTAACTACTTAAAACCTGGAAATTGGCTGTATTTCCTTGAATTACAGCCAATTTCAAAGTTTCACTGAGTAGAAACTTAGGTTTCACCAAGTGTCACTTTTTCTTTTTTCGTAAACGGAGTGACAAGAACTATTGGAATGGCTGTATGCCCACATCTTAAATAGCCCCCAACTAAGTATCAACAATGAACCAGACAATGAAGACAACACTGAATATGCTTTCAACTTTGACTGTGAATTTTGGGTTCCTTGCAAGACAGTTGGGTCATGATTTTCACAAGTTTCTTGCTCAGATGGTGTGATACCTTGGAATGCAGATCAATTTAATTTGGAGAAACTCAAAGCAAAGTGTGCTGGATTTGCCCAGGATGATAAGCAGTCCCTTGGAAGATTGGTCAACTAGGACTCACCATTACTCTACAAGCCGCAACACCTCAAACACAATGAGTTTCAATCACCCTTGACAACCAGTTGGTTATCAAGGACCTCACCAACTGCCCTTCCAATGTCACATCATTAATGGATCAGACAGAGATGTCCAAAATTCTCATCTACCTCAAAGCTGCCTTTGCCAATGTAAAGTTCACAATCAGATGGTACCCTGGACACTGCGGTGTCAAAGGTAACAAAGTAGTGAATAAAATAGCTAACAGCTTGGCAAAAAGGGCCTAGTACTTCCAGGTCTACTCCTACTCTAGCAGGGTTTACCCCAGCAATCAAAGCTTGGTCCAAACAGGACCCCGGAAAGCTCCCCCTGAACCAACCAACATAAAACCCGGATTTTGAGAACTTTCATACCCAAAAATTCCAGACTTTTGGAGCTGTGAGCCTACTAGCGTCTGTCAGGCTAGTAAATTCAATAAAAAGGTTGTAAAAGGTATGGTAGCTTCTACCAAAGTTGTGTAGATCAATATCTACAAGTATGAATGGGTAGAGATTTGGGTGTAAGAGCTTTACTTGGAATAAACAAGTAAAGACTCCAGTTAGTTGACCTTTAAACAAAGGCTTTAGCCCAGGGATTTTGGGTTAATTATTGTCTTTACAATAATTAAAAATAAGAGCAACTGACGTGCAGTTCTCAATCCTAATTTGATCCTCGTCTTACTCAAAGAAAGGTCAAAGAAGGTGGTGTTAAAGTCTATTATAACACCGGGAACTTTACACTCTGACTAATAGAGATTTCCCTGTAGATTTAGAGTTTCTTATATCAGATGAATCCCATATCTGATATAAGCAGTACCCGAGGACTACTTCCTTACAAGTAATTCCACCAAATGGATATGACAAGAACTACTGATTATGGAGTCTAATCAGAAACAAAGTTGAATGAGCACACGGAATAAGCAACAAGACACAAGGTTTGAGTTTCAAGGTTTGTAGAATCAGGCCTTTAAAGTTTGGTAATTGATAAGCAAAGTTTAAAGGTTCTAGGAAGATGGATAAAAGCAAAGTTGTGTAGTTGTTGAATAATAATGTGATGATGTTCTTCCTCTCAAATTGGTTGGATTTCCAGGGTTTATATAGTCTGAACCTTGGAAATCTTTGGACTACAAGTGCGCAAAAATTGTGGTTCTATGGTTAGGTTAATTACAGTAAGACAGTTACTATTGTATTATAAGTATATTTCACTTGTTACATATGTGTTATGGCTGTGAAATATATGTAGCTTTGGTTTGCATCAAAGTTATGTATGTTCACACCCTTTGATGTAAGTTCTGCACATGTTACATATGCTAAATCATATGTAACTTGACTCTTGAAACTGAGCCTTGAGTTTTAATTGCTATTTTTAAGGTTTTTATTATAATACATCACACATTGGTACCCTGGTTTAGTACTCAGGGCTGACAGGAGCTTTCATACCAAATTGGTTGGTAACATTTCAGTACCAAAAGTGAGCCCTGGGCTACAAAGCTATGTTTTGGTGCCATTTAGTGCCAAAAACATTGGTATGAAGATGAGATTTTAAAAATCATACCAGGCACGTCTGTAAGATGAATGACTAACAAACCATTTTCATACCAGTTTGGTTGGTAACATGACCAAATCTTGACCACTCCAATCATACCAAACATGTTGGTAGGTTCAAGGGGAGCTTTCCGGGGCCTGTCCAAACTCAACAACAACAATTTCAGCCTAAGTGACATCAAGCAATTAGGACACCAAACACACCTATGTTATGACCGGGCTTGGGGGTCGTGCTTGGGGACAGACAGAGAGGGATGTTGGGTACCACATAGTATAGTTATTGTAGCATAGAGGAGAAGGCAAAGAGGAAAGCTCTGCTCTACAAGTGGGACTCAGGTGTATCCCCTTTCACAGGTTGTGACACTCCTGCTAACCAGTGTCAGAGATCATAACAACCTACAATACACATCAAAGCATTACAAGAGCTCACCATGCATGAATGTGCAACAATGACACAAATTTGATCAAACCACATCTAACTAATCCTATCTTTTCAAACATAATCAGAGATTTGACCCAGTGTGTGATTGCCAAGAAGGAATCAAAACCACTGAGGCACCTTTTTCATTTGCCACAGATTTCAAACACACCAATAGAAGCTCCTACAGGACATCAACACTACAACAAATGACATCTTTACCCAGGGGTATAGAAAAGTAGTGTGGGCATAGAAAACTATTGGTAGGGTACTTTTCTATACCAATGAACAATGCTTTTGATACACCTATGTACAATATTTGAGATTGAGAAATTGAGTATTTTCTTTGCGCTGACTCAGCTGTATGTATTGGGACCCAAAGGCAGTGTTACAGTGCACAGAATCTCAATTTTCTGTTTTTTGATATTTTTACCCCAAAATACAATTCTATGCTGATACAAGAGATCTTCAACCATGTTCAGCATTGTATATGAGTATGTATGCACTGTGAAGATAATGTAGTTTTCCAAGGTGAAAAAAGATTACATTTAATCTACAAAATGATTAATTCTGCATTAATTCTGCATTATTCTGCATTAATTCTGCATTGAAAATCATTTTGGTCATATGCAATCATTTTTCACCTTGTAAAATTCATTCTCTTTGCAGTTTATGCACAATCTTACACAAATTGACAGACACTCTCTACATATGTACAATATGACTGATGGACCATGCTTTGCCATGGGACAAGACTCAAGCAGGGCTTTGAGTCTAGATTTATATATACAGTCCTTGTGGTCATGTGAATATTTTCATCTGTGGGTATAGAACAGAATGGTTTGTCTAGGCATAGATGATACTATCTCTATGGATATAGAAGAGTACTTTAACCATAGTTTTCTATGCCCACACTACTTTTCTATACCCCTGGGTAAAGATGTCATTTGGTGTAGTGAAATTATCATCAGATTCAATTCTCAAAGAAATCAGAGAATCAATCATCTATTGTACATAGTCAAATTTATGCAGTATGTGGTCATTTGTTGAATTGAATTTGGACCAGCTTGATCAACATAGACTCAATTGCATCATTCATTCAGTCGGAAATCACAGAAGACAAACAAAGGAGAACAGGCCTGTTCATTTCAAAAAATGGTGCCTTACAATTCCTCAGAGAAGTTAATCTTTAACATGTCATTTGAAGTTTCAGAGCAATTGACAAGCCATCAAACCAACAAAATTCACTTCAACTTTGCACTACTTCAAATCAAACAAATTGATTTTCCAGCTTAGGTTATTGACATTCTTCAAAAATTATTAAAGTCGTCAAGGAAATATCAAACCAACTCAATTCACTCATAAAACTAAAACCTACTTCATGACGTACAGAATCAGATCAAAAGTAATGGTGAACATCAAACAACTACATTACATTATCAATAAAACAGTGTCATGTGGTCTTCAGATTTGGTGGTTTCAATTCAGTTGATCTACCCTAAAATCATTTTTTGATTCCCTTTCCTTTGTTGTTGAAGTTGATGATACAATTGGTTTAAGTTGAAAAGAAAGCTCCATTGATTTGTTCACTCAAGCACACAATCAAAAATTGGAATATGCAGCTCAAATGAAAGCACTGGCAGAACAGCAGTATCAACCTACCACTGGTCACATATATAATAATAGAAAATTGCAGGAGGGAATTTCCCCTCCACCACCGTATATAGATCCATGCAAACAAACGGTTATAGACTCAATAGAATCAATGCATCCATCTCCATCTCCATCCGGTATATCCGTGAACACTCTCGTAATAGGAGCAGTTGGGGTTCTATTAGCTTCATTGTCTGCTGTAGTTTGCTGCATCTGTATGAAAGGAAAATCAAGGTACAAGACTTCATCTTCAATTTATCCTTGCAAATATCTTGACCAACATTTGTTTTGTGCAGTAGTTCAAAAAGTGGTAATTCTTGCCAAAATGGCTCATGTCAATAGTAGCCTGAAGACAATCAAACAGAATCTCAAAGCATATCAGAGAAAAGAGCTGAATGATATCTATAAGACCCCATATTTTCTTGAACATGTCCTCATAAGGATGAATATTATTGGTAACTCACTCCTTTTGTACCAATTTCATCCTTTCTAGAATTTCCAAATTTTTTCTCTAGTCGACTTTCTCAAAACCTTATCAGATTGAATGTTTTTGGTAATTCACTCCTTTTGTACCAATTTCATCTTATCTTGAATTCCCAACCTTTCAGTCTAGTCCACTTTGTAATAAATCAAATAGACTTGCTTATTCGAAGACTTGTGCGTAGCTGCCAAATAAAATAGGTACCAGGGGTATCAGGTCAAAGATAAGTAAGGCAACAAGCCACAAGCTTAGTCAAAAAGATGTAGACAGACCTGTGCTCAAGCAACAGGATTACGATGAAAACCGTAGAGGATGATGAGTTAAGAAGTTAATAAAGATTCTTTTCCAATCATAGATTAATATTAATCATACCTGGGGTATCAGGTCAAAGATACGTAAGGCAACAAGCCACAAGCTTTGAGAAGCTTAGTCAAAAAGATGTAGACAGACCTATCACAACACACAGTTAGTAAACTAATAAAGTAGAAAGAGAAAGAGTTGTTTAGAGAAATTAATTGAGAAACAGACAAACCTGTGCTCAAGCAGCAGGATTACGATGAAAACCATAGAGGATGATGAGTTAAGAAGTTAATAACTATTCGTTAAAAAGAAGAAAAATAGATTGTAGATAGTTAGAATAACAAGCTATTATAGTAGTATAAGAAATCACTTACAGATTCTTTTCCGATGAGGAAAAAGAATCTGGGTGAAGGTCAACACAGGCATTTTATACATGTAAGAATCTGTAGCACACATTGAGTCATTAATTGGAAAAGAAAAAGAAATTCTTGAGTCACACATGACTCATTCCCAAAACAGACACTGACAAGCACATTTGATTATTCTTTACGTTTCATTCAAACCTCCTAAGTCTTCATTTTAACTTTGTTCTCAAATTTGTATTTGATAATACTCGACCTTGATGTTCTCTTTTCTTTATGTCTTCTTTTGTAATAGTCTTCATACATTAATTTTAAATAACAATCCTTATTACGTATTCAACGCCAGAAGTCCTTGACCCAGTTAGTCAAGTATCAGATTACCACAACACACTTTTGCAAAACTCACTCAGGTTGAATGTTATTGGTAACTCACTTTCTCCAGCTTGTTTCCAGATTTCCTCCAAATTTCGTCAGGTTTTCTTGCAGCTCGTCGTCCAATTAAATGGTCAGAATGGCCTGAGCAGATGAGCTAGGCCGTCCTCAGGCTTTATTCCTTAGCTGAGAATCCTGACACTGCCAGCAAAAGGTATTTTTCATGTGGAAAAAACTATTGCAGTTACTGCACAAATTGATTGAAAATGCAGATTTAATGCAGAAAGCCGTACTTTTAATGCAGATTTAATGCGTTTTTAATGCTTTGTCACTCTAAATGCAATCATTTTTTCTGCCTGAAAAATACCTTCTGCTGGCAGTGTGAGGGAGGGATACCTCATCCCCTCAGGTCAACTCAGGCCCTTCAATGCTCAGCTTGCACAGTCAAGTGACCAAATATGGATGAGCAGTGATAGACCCTAACTTAACACAAGTCCAAATCTACCACAGGGCTCTCATAACCTTGCAAGCTTTCTACCATGGGTAGAAACTTGCATATTATTGCCTGCTTTTGGTGGGCAAGCAGAGACCCAAAAAGCCCCGTCAGGGTAAATCCACTATACGGTCTCCTATCTGCTGTAGTTCACACACTACATTATTTCTGAGGAGACCAAAATGTCCAAACTTTTGAAATGAACAAATTTGGTCTTTGAGCGAGGTTCATTGAGCCACTGCAAGTCTTTTGGCAAGAGAAATACATTCAAGTGGCATATTTTGAGTGCAACACTTGGGCAGTGACAAGTTAAATCTAATTAAACATAATTTAACTCGCTTCAAATGGGATTGGCCATGAGTACGTCAACGGCAAGGGTCCCATATCCATACCACCTTCATCTTCTATGGCACCTCCTCAGCATTCCACCAACACTCACTACAACAAATGACATCTTTATCCAGGGGTATAGAAAAGTAGTGTGGGCGTAGAAAACTATTGGTAGGGTACTTTTCTATACCAATAAAAAACCCTTTTGATACGCCTATGTAAGATGTTTGAGATTGAAAAATTGAGTATTTTCTTTGCGTCAACTCAGCTGTATGTATTGGGACCCAAAGGCAGTGCTACAGTGCGCAAAATCTCAATTTTCTGTTTTTTGATATTTTTATCCTAAAATACAATTCAAAAACTATTGGTAGGGTACTTTTCTATACCAATAAAAAAGGCTTTTGATACACCTATGTAAGATATTTGAGATTGAAAAAATGAGTACTTTCTTTGCGCTGACTGAGCTTTGGGACCCAAAGGCAGTGCTACAGTGCGCAGAATCTCAATTTTATGTTTTTTGATATTTTTATCCTAAAATAAAATTCAACACTGATAAAAGAGATCCTCAACCATGTTCAGAAATGTATGTGAGTATGGATGCACAATCTTACGCAAATTGACAGGCACTTTTTACATACGTACAATGATGGACCATGCTTTCCCCATTGGACAAGACTCAAGAAGGGCTTTGAGTCTAGATCTTTATTCAGTCCTTGTGGTCATGTGGATATTTTCATCTGTGGATATGGAACAGAATGGTTTGTCTAGGCATAGAGGATACTATCTCTATGGGTATAGAAAAGTACTTCACCCATAGTTTTCTATTCCCGCACTACCTTTCTATACCCCTGGGTAAAGATGTCATTTGGTGTAGTGCAATGTACTACAATTATCAGAGTTGACAGGTATACTCAAAAACCCAAAGATGTTCAAGAGCATCACCCAATTCAGTAACTCAACCCAGAGGCTTAAAAACCAATGGGTCTGGGCAAAGATCATCAATGAAGAAACACTCACTTTCCCCACTATCTAATCACTTACTAATGTGTAAAGCTCCATCCATTAGCGCCACCATTTGTACACATCTAACACTTTTAATACTTTAAACAGCCAGCACACACCCTTTTCCCCACAAGGGTTTTTACCAGAGTGGAGCACAAGAAGTTACAGTTCCTGATAGCCTATGGCTCAGGAGGACTTTAATCAATGCATAAAAAATGTTCAAGCTTTCATTAAATACAGTCAAACCCGCGCAAACGCATAATTTGGGTGGAAGACTTTTGCTATGCATTTTGGCGGGTTATGCATTTCTGTTGTCAAATTTGGCAGCAAAACGTTGTGGAAATAAAGTTTACTTGAGTCTTTTGGAGACCTTTATATAGAACTTTTTTTATTATTATTTATTTTTTAGTTTCTAATGGGGCACTCTCAAACTCAGCATATCCTTACCAAAAGTCGCATTTTTTGGGTTTTTTTTCATTACATCATACTCAGCCATTACTAGGCCCTGACAACATCTAGACAAGGCTAAAAAAGAAGGCTAGACTACAACGGAAAGAATAACACACGGTGGGCTGAGCCCTTAACAACCAGAACAATCGATTAGGAGGCCTTTTTATTAAAAGATGGCTAGAGGAAACGAAAAGAGAGGGTAGGCAGCGTGGAAAAGAGAACGATGACGAGTTAAAACAAGGTAGAAGGAAAGGACTGACCAAAATGGTTAAAACCAAACAAATCAATTCTCAATTCGGAGAACAGGTGATAGGGTGATTTCTTCGGAAAGCAAGGCATGATTAAGCCACCATTCAGATTTAGAAACGGTCGTTCCGATCGGAAACGCCAAAACCAAACTAGAGAAAACATGCTACAGAGAAGAATCAAACGAAAAGAAAAGAGAGAATGGAATTCGATTAGTAATCGAGAACAGGTCAGAAGAAAGGAATGAGAAAAACAAAAAGAAGAACTTACCTAGGTTTGATTAGGGTTGAAAAAGGATCAAGTGCTGGGTATAAAAGGGGGTCTTGTTTTTGTTTTTGTTAGGGGAGTGTGTGTAGTTTTAGAGATCAATCGATCGAGTTGAAGTTGTGTGTGCTATCGAAGTGTTGTTAAGTGACCGTTATCGAATCTTAGAGTTCTTTTTCTTCTTTCGTTCCGAGTTTCTAAAAGACAGTAAAGGAAGTAAAGAAAGAAGTTTACTTGAGTGTTGAAGTTCTTTTTTTTTACTTTATTGTATAGGTAGAAAGAGACAAGGGAGAAAATAAAGTCTTACACTTTATTTTTGAATATAAGGGTTATTGAAGAGTGTTATCGAAGATTTTTGGAACCCTTACACTGGGAATTTCAATTTTATTTCATTTTTTTATTTTACTTAAGCTTACCTTGGGGGTTTTGTCCTAAGGTATTAAGGTAAATTACACTGTTACAAGTGTAATTCCCTGGGTTTTAGGACTGCTAGGGTGTGTAGGGTAGTTTTGGAATCTGTAGAAGTTGAAGAACAAGGTTTAGGAGGATTTTCAAAGTTTTATTTATTTTTTTTACTTGCTGTGGGGAAGTTTCTTGGAGAACTGCATTGGGGAACATAGTAAAAAACAGCTTGTTTACATCTGTTTTTGAACTGTAGGACCTTTACGGGGATTCTTGAAACTGAACAAAAGCTTGTAAATTGGGATTTTCAAGGTTGGAAGCTTATTTTGGGTGAAAGTAAGGTTGGCAAGAAGTGTCTCATTGTATTTCGAGGGCAGCTTAACGGCACTTTGGTTACGGCTCTTGGCGGTTTATCCTACTTGGGTGGTTTCTTCCCCTCGAGGCTCTGCCTACGCTCCACAGCGTAGGAGTTCTACAACGTATCAAGATTCAAGATTTTTTTTATGCATTATCACAGGTTATGCAGCTGCGCGGGTATGCATTTGCGCGGGTTTGACTGTAGCAAGAATGATATTGTAATGATGATATTGATCATTGATAAAATAATGTGGACAACCAAGTAACAATAAAATAAGCTGATGATAACAATTATTACAGGGAGTTGGATAAGGACAGTGAGTTTGAGTTGAGGGGAGAAGAGATGTATGAAAAGGTGACACAAGGAAAAGTAATTTTGGCCAGTCCCCTTCTCATGTATGGAGATGATTGGAATGAACACAAGAAGGAGATTGTCAAAATCCCTTGAGCTTGTGTCTAGAACATGATTCATCATAGACTTTTGGCCCATCGAATTCAAATCAGTCAACAGCAATCCATCCACATCCATCCAGCTCTGCACTCATCACTTTTACTCAACATATTCCCTCTGGTCTTACAATGTCAGTACACCAATAGTTGTTACTTACTCAGAACTTGTTAAAAATCTAAAAGAGAATTTTTGTAAGGAAAAGTGCTCACACACAATGGGTTTCACCAAGAATCAGATCAAACAAGAGGCAATAAAGATTGTTGCTCATTGTCAACACTTGAAGTTCAGTTTGATTCTGTCTGGTCAGCAAGGTGGTCATCACATAATAGTCAGTTGTATGTGGTGTGTTATAACATACTTCAATTTAGAGTCTTGACTTTGCCATAGTAGTGGGGTTCAAGTCAAAAATTCCAAGTAGGAATTTCACAGCATCCGAGAGAGTTTTTAGGACAAACTTTACCTAAAACGGACTGGGACGTCGTAAGAATGGTTTAAAGATAGGCCACCACGTCTTATAACGAGAAGAAGAAAAGCTTTGAGACAAAGGTACAAGTGCTGGAAAAAAGTGCATTTTATCTGCTGTTATGGACTCAACAAGAGAGAAGAACGAAAAAACAGCCGTTAGGGAGGAAAAAAACTACTCGTACGCCTTTTCTTGAAACACAAAAAGACAGTATTTTTTTCTCGATCTGAAAAACAAACTGATTGGCTTAAAATTATAGGCATTGTTGTATAATTTTAGACCTCGCAAGTAGCTCTAAAGCTACTCACAAGTCATAAAACGTGAGTTATAATTTACAGCCTTTGAGCGACGTCTAAAAGCCATTAAGGGGTGTCAAGTCAAAATAAATACGACAGATTTTTTTTAACGCGGAAATCTTTTTATGTTCTTGTTGTAAAAAAAGATTTCCGCTGTAGTAAAAATCTGTCGTAAAAATGAAGTAAAATTAATGTACTTCTTGCCGCTGTAGGCTACCCGAGCGGTAAAATGAGAGTTCTGCGGGTTTTTTACAGTCGGTCAACCCAAGCACCTGCTTGACCAAAGAAGGTTCAAACCTTCTTTGGTCAACAACAACTTCCTGCAACTTCCAGATCTATCATCATGGTTCGAATCTCCGAACGTCAGAGAACAATCAACATCATAGAGCAATGGTATCAATCCGCCTGCGATGAAGCTCATGAGTTAAGAATGCAGGAGGTGACTTATGGGCAAAGAATGGCCCCTTCAATGGGCAGTTTAATTTATCCAGATGAAGAACCATCAGCTTTGATATTCGACTTCATCTTCAATGCAGAAGATGAGCTTGAGGACCTCTTGGAGCTGGTCACCGAGATGAGATACCACGAACCTCGATGGAAGATGCCTTTCGAGGATGACTTCAACATCAACGATGTTCTACGTGATCGGCCATTTGAGTTCAAACAAGCTATGCGAACCACAAGAGCTGGCTATGATGCCATCCTTGACCTCATCATTGGTCACCCGATCTTTTTCTCAACATCTAACAATCCACAACTGCCTGTCGCCAAGCAGCTTGCTCTTACCTTGGAGCGATTGGGCAGTGCAGGAAATGGCGCTTCATTAGGCCGTTTAGCCCGAACTTATAAGCTCTCATCTGGAGCAGTAGTTAATTGCTCACGCCGGTGCATTCAGGCCATCAATGAGTATGCTGCCGATTATCTCAAATGGCCTGATTGTGACCGGCGAAAGGAAATCTCTCAGGTAATGGCCTTGGAAGGCTTTTCCGGTTGTGTAGGCTTCGTCGATGGGACTACTTTCCCGCTCTATCAAAGACCTGGGATAGATGGCGAAACTTGGTTTGACCGCTGTAGTATTTAAAGCTCAACAAGAGCTTTACAACACCTAAGAAGGGATAATCTACTACGTGTAATATAGTAGAAGTTGCCTAAAGACTGCCTTCTTCAAAGAAACCAGCACAAGGGCACTTGCTGACCACTTTGTGATAACAGAGAAAAAGATAAAGACACTATGTTTATTACTAGCAATACTGTTGTAAGTATTATTCCCAATTAGACTTGTAGTCTTTAACACACGTAAATAAATTTCTCCTTGCTTTGAAGGGGCGGATTTAAGTGATCTTAGTACAAATATAGTAAATAAATGATGATTTATAACACTACAACAAAGGTATAAGATGCAGAAAAGGGCGCTACAATCCCAAATTCATCAAGGAGTACTTATATCCAAATGTAACAATCTTTACAACAGTCAACAGCCTCAAAAACCAATCAAATCCGCCTAAATAACCCTAAAAACCATGTAATGACGCAATGTAATGATCTTGTTACTAATGTATGATGTAATTTTCACAGCCAAAAGTGATCAATGACGCAATGATGTAATGTACAGCACTTCTTAAGATGAATACAGGTGATTTTTTCCTTGTAAACTAGCTGAAACCCAATTTTTGAGATTACGATTTTTTTCAGATGTGCTCCAATTTTTGATTACTAAAGTGGATCTTGTAGCCCACGTGTTACTGATCATTTCTGACACCTATAAGACCTATTTCTGATGAGTGATGAGTAAGATATTGAGTTGTGAAGTTAAGGTTTTTGGTGTTACATGTGTCTTGTGACTGTAAATTCGAGATTCACGCCAATTTCTTATTTCCCTTATAACTTTTTACATACACCTCCGTTACTAATGATTTAAAGGTTGTACATTATGTAATCCACTCTTCTGCGTTGAATGAGCCATCTACCAACTTATTCTGACGTCATTTGACATATGTAATTAGCTGAAAACCTCCATTTTCGCCGATTTTCACCTGTTTTCTTCACTTTTCACAGCTACTACTCTCTTTTCCTTGCTCATGTAATATGACATCATCTTCTATAACCTTAAAAATCCCGGAAAATCCTCTTGGCAACCTTAATTTCTACTACTACCACCATTACATATGTAAACTACACGCCTAACCCTTGTTTACCAACTTCGAAAAAGTACCTTTCTGCTAATAACTTCTGTTTCCCCTTATCAACCTTGAATATTAAAATTGTTCCTGTATAATAAACTGTTGTTCTTTCATATTCTAACCTTATAAAACCCATAACTTAATTATAAATAAGCTAAAAACCATTTTCCAACTTTTACACCTATATTTTCGAATTTTTCTTATCTTTTCTTTTTCTGTCTTTTTGTAATAACTTTGTAAGTAAACTATGTTGATCTTAATAATATTTTTGAACTAAGATGACATAATAATGATCCAATAAGTATACATAAGCCTCTAAGAGCTTCAATTGATCTGAAAACCTGAATTTCGAATTCTCTGCTATATTGAAGTTTGCTAATAAACTGGTAAAGTAAAGATGATTAATTTTTTTGCTTAATGTCATAAATAGATCACCACAACGGTACAGTGCGATAACAGCCGAATGTATCGTAACCGGCCCGACGTTGCCATCAGCCTCTCATTGGGCCGCAGGTCTGCGTGTTCTTTGATACCTCTTGTGTACGGTCGATTTACGACTCTGTCTGGGTGGATCTGCTACTTTCTCAGGCTACTCGGATTCGGATTGGGCTGAGGATCGACACGATCGTCGGTCTACTACCGGCTACACCTTTCGTTTTGGGCATGGTCCAATCTCGTGGAAATCACGGAAACCGACCACCGTATCTCTCTCTAGCACCGAAGCCAAGTACAAAGCAATGTCTGACTCGTGTAGGGAAGCTATGTGGTTTAAACATCTTCTGTTTGAACTAAACATAAGAACCCCATCAGCAATACCTCTTCATGTTGACAACGAAGGCGCGGAGGCTCTTGCGAGAAATCCTCAGCACCACTCAAGGACTAAACATATTCACGCTCGATTCCACTTTGTCCGAGAGTGTGTAAAGAATGAGGATGTGACTATATTACATGTATCCTCTAAGGACATGTTGGCAGACATGCTTACCAAGCCTCTACCACGTGTCTTGCTCGAGCGTCACAGGGCCATGTTTGGTCTGCTCTAATTTTGTCTCTTTCCTTTTCCTTTTCCTTTTTCTTTTCTTTAAATTCTCTTTCTCTTTCTTTATGCTATCTTATGATATTTGTTTGATGAAGCTAGCTGGACGCAAGGGGGGGTGTTGGAATACTTGATGTCTCATGATGAACTCCTCTCGTATTCCTTATGTCATCTGTCATGTGTGCTTTCCATCTACTGCTTCTTGTCTATTGTTTTCTTTTATCTCTCATGACGGATCATGTGAATCCTCTAGTTCTTACATAACTAACAAATGTTTATTACGTAGTAGTGTTGTGTATATATACAACCTGGAGCTGCACTAGGAAAGGGTCTCTTTTCCTCACCCTTTCCATTTCATTCTCGTGCGCTCCAGGTATGTATTTTCTTTTTCCTTCATGTTGTGTGTGTTACTTATGAAATTGAAACTACCCTTTCCATTTCATTCTCGTGCGCTCCAGTTGATCGCAACAAAGACATCAATGGAGGATAGGTGGAACAAGATGCATGAGAACGATCCACTTCAACCTATGGTGGATGTGATGCTTGGGAAGATTCGAATGTATTTAGACGAAGCTCTCGAGTGTGATACACTCATTCTCGCTGCAGCCTTCCACCCTGGCCTTCGTTTGAAATTTTTTTCGCATGCCTTTGGAGAGGCCTCTCGTAGTCATGGACGTGCTGAATCACTTATGGAATCGGTTTTCGAAGCTGAGCGAGATGCGGCGGACCTTTTCACTCAACCAGCATCTGTGACAACGTCTCCTACTGGATCCCCTGTCAATTCATCTGGAGCCGACTTCCTTAATTTTTACAACAAGGTAACTACTTCAAGCAACCTCAATGAACTTGACCGATACCTCCAAGGTATCGATCCGATGATTTCACCCGACGTAAACAATCCACAGTATGCCTTGGATTGGTGGAAGGTGACTTTTTTTTTATCTTTGTTATTGTTTTTTTTATGAATTCAACTAATGTGCATTTATTTACAGGCTAACCAAGGTAAATACCCAGTTTTATCCACCTTGGCTCGTAACTACCTTGCTACACCAGCGGCTTCTTCTGCTCCCGAACGTTCGTTCTCAGTGGCCGGGCGAGTTTGTGCAGATGACCAAGGTGCATTGAATACCCGAATGATAGAAATGCTAGTAAACGGTCAATTGTGGATGCTAGAAGGCATCCCCTTAACTGGGGACTTTGCTGAGGTTGGCAAGATAATTGAATACGCCAAGAAGGCAATCCAAAAGAAAACCAGAAAAAGCAAGTTTTGATTATCGTATTAACTCTTCTTCTTTTTATTATCTTTTTTTTGGGTGTAACTGGTTTACATTTCTTCTTTTTTCAATTTCTCTTATCTTCTCTGCTATACACTTGTTTACAACGAGTTTTTTAAATTTTCTTTACACTCATTAAGACCTTTTTTGTCAGTTTACATTTTTTACTCTTCTTTTGAAATGCGATGTTTGCTTTTTTTGCCTATAACACAGCGAAATTTTTTGCCTTTAACGCAGCGAAGCGCTGCGGGACAAAAGTACGCTTTTGGCTACTTTTTTTCAGAAATGGGCTTTTCCCGCTTGCGCTAAAGCTGCCAAGCTTTGCCGGCTTTCTTTTCCGCTGCGCTGTCTAAATGGCGGTTTTCAGCGCTACGTAGCGCTGCGAGCCAGAGTTGCTGCAAGGGTTTAGAGATTTCCAAGACAATGGGTCATAAAGTCTATTTCCTCAAAACATACCTCTGAGTCTGACACTTACCTGCTTCCAACATGAAGGGTACATCCAATCATCATAATAAAGACCAAAATCATCATAAGAAGGAACCAATCCGATTCCAACAGTCATCACCACCCCATACCACACTCTCACTGGACAGCCACAATTCTAAGGTATACTAGTTTTTTTTAGTCTAATCATATAAAGATGAATACAAAAATGAAGTATGTACTCAGTATGCTTAGGCTCAGAATGAAAAACACTAGTGTGAAAAGCTTGGGAAAAACCTCACTTGAACTCTCTTGACCAGTCTCTTAAAGAGCCAACATGCCTTGAATCATTCTTATTCAGAATCTATAGACCGTTCTTATGTAAGAAATCTACAGTTGAAAATTCTAATATATAAAAAGTAGTCATATGAGATCTGAAAAACATCATCTTACTTTCTTTCTAACTCACTCTGAGGTTCTTTGATCTGCTTTATAAAAAACCCATTTTTTTGTGTGCCTTGCATCAAATTCAATGAGTCACACATACACAAATTCAGAAAAGGATGATTAATAGGGGGGCTCAAGTCAAAAATTTTTACAACTTTTATGGTAAAAAACTTTTCCCAATTTCATAAAATTTACGCAAAATTTTATGAAATTGGGAAATGTTATACGACATCCCAAATTTTTTTAAGCAGCAAATTTGCGTAAATTTACTGCTCAGAAGCAGATCCGAAAGAATTTTTTTGGTCCTTTTTTATGAATTGGGAAAAGTTTTTACAGCACGGTACCGTAAAAAACTTTCCCCGATTTTTTAAGAAAAGGCGGCAAATATTTTGACTTGAGCCCCCTTAATATATATAGTCTTAAATGTGATCTGTACTACTTACTCTTTCAAAAAAATAATGGCATAAAGACCCTCAATTTTTACAAAGTACATAATCCTGATAAACAATTGATCATAATTATCAAAGATCAGAAGAATGTCTCAAGAAATTCAAAGTTGATTGACTTGATTTTGGTACATCCCTTTTAGCCAAACACTTGTTCCAGCTTGTTCCCCTCAAGTTCTGCAAAAAGGTTAAAAGAAACCTATGAAAATTTGGGACTTATGTTAAGTTATGTAGTGTAGCAGTTAACAATGACTGACCTCTCACAGGGAATTATCTTGTGTTTACTTACTTATGGAAAGGTCAGGTCATTGTTGTTACGGCTGAGGTGGCTAGGCACCGTAAGTGACTAGGCAATCATCCTAGTCTCACCCGTTTTCGGTTTAGCCCAGTTGGAAGATCTAGGAATGTTAGATCAGGGCTGGTTTCTTTTCTCTCTTAGCGTCATTGATGTAATGCCTGGCTGAAACATGTTTCACATATATAGTTCACGTTTCTTCCTAAAACTTGTGTTCTCTCTATTGTCACAATTTCTATTTGTTTCGGTAGACCTTTCACTAACACTAGTTTCACTAGGTAGATCTTTTATTTCTCTTTATGTTATTGTCACAATTTCTATTTGTTTCGGTAGACCTTTCACTAACACTAGTTTCACTAGTTTGCGTTTCAACTCTGTTCGTCTCTACAGGTTATGAGCTTTAGAGTACCCGACGACTCAGACATCTCTTTCGAATCTGCGCAATCCGAACCTACCGTTCACGACAATCAAAATCTTCTTGCAAATCAACAAATCATCGCAAATCCCTACGCTACTACCATTGAACCTCTCGAATCCGAAGCGATGGACCCTGAAATGGAAACTCAAGTTGCTGGACAACAACCTCCCACTGCTTCTGGAGTTAACAATTCCCAGAATTTGCAGCAAATCTTGAACCAGCAATCCATCACGAATGCTCCGCACACCGTCCATCAAACGATCACCAATGTCTTTACTATCACTGGAAGTGAGAACACGGACTCCTGGATCGTTAGGACTAAGAATTGTCAAGTCAAATTGGCTAGTCTTGCTTCGCTCGCTTCGGATGGTTCAAATTTCGACGTTTGGGATGCCGATATTCAAGAATATCTTGAGACGATGACTGGATGTATTGATTACCTTCACCCTGCTGCTATCCCATCGGTCTCTGGTTGGAGAGAAGACATCGCTAGGGGCATCAACGGACTTTTTCACTGGACCGTTGACAAACACATCAGTATGCTTCTAAAGGAACATTCTCCTGTGCCGTCCGCCCGTTACGCCTGGTTGAAAAGTCAATTTTCAGGACAAACCTTTGCCGGGCGAATGTCTTTATTGGATCAATTCACTTCTATTAAATATGATCCTTCTTCGACAACCCTAGATTCTTATGTTCAATCTGCTTCTACCTTACGACGTAAATTAGAACGATCTGGCATGTTCATTCCGGATGATATCTTTGCTGGAGTTCTTATGAATAGCGTTCCTCACGACTTTCCCAACGTATCCAACACTTTCGAAGCCCAGATTATCAACAATTCTGGATCGATTGTCAACTCATCGGCCATGATCCGAGCCATTGGAGCTGCTGATGTGGCTCATCGTCGTGGAACTGTTTCGGTTGCGGATGGACTCAGTACTGCTGTTGTTAAATCTCCTAAGGTCAAAGTCGTACGTTGTTACTACTGCAAGAAATCCGGTCATACTAAACCGGAGTGTCCTATCCTCAAGGCTAAGGACAAGAAGCGTCAAGCTCCGACGGCTTCTACTTCCGATGTGCGAACTGTGGAACCTCAGTTTGCCGACATCGACTTTTCAGGGTGTGTGGATATCCAACATATCATCGTTTCACAACTCGATACTGATATATCACCCTCTACCATTATTTTCGATACTGGCGCTACTCACCATGTATTCAACAATCGCTCATTCTTCATATCTATTCGCAACATCAAACCATTACCAGTTAGAATGGCCAATGATTCTTCTTCTTCTTTTATCACTGGTGTTGGTCGCGTTAGAATTTGCAATGTAACAAACTCAGACGAGTTTTTGGATGTGGATAATGTTTACTTTTGTGAGAACCTTCGTCATAGTCTTCTCTCTGGAATTCAGTTGGAGGAAGATGGTATATATTTTCGAAATTCATCAGTTGGTATTGAACTCTGGAGAAATCAATCAAGAGTTTTAACAGCGCAGAAGTCTGGTAGGAAGTGGATTCTTAAGGCTGTTCCAAGTATCGTTGAGACTGCGGCTGTGTTAGGCGACTTTATGCTGTGGCATCGTCGTCTGGGTCATGTGAATGACCGAACTTTTGTTGAAGCTTGTTCGTGATAAAATCATGTGTAGGATTGCCTGACAAACTAACCAAGACTGTGGCTTGTGAAGATTGTGCTGTGGCTAAATCAACGAAGACTTCAACAATTGGTCCCTCTCTAATTTCATATGATGGACCTCTTCAGCTTGTCGTAGCTGATCTGTGTGGGCCTTTTCCTGTCAAAACAGTGTCTGGTTCTGAATATTCTTTAGAAATCCGCGACGTTTTTTCAACTTTCATGCGGACTTATCTATTAAAATCAAAGAATGAAGCAGCAAATCAAATCAAAATTTTTATTGCTGAAGCAGAAAGACGCACTGGGAAGAAGGTGATACACTGGCGTACTGACGGTGGGGGGGAATTTGTTAACAATTCCTTGAAATCTTATTTTGCTGAGAAAGGTATAAAGGTTCAAAATTCGTTGCCATATTTTCATGAACAAAACGGATCTATTGAACGTGCGAACAGAACTGTTCAGGCTGGGATGCGTGTTCTTCTACGTGATTCAGGACTTCCAAAGAAGTTCTGGGGTTTTGCTATTATCACAGCAACTGACTTACACAATAAAACACCAAATTCAAACACCGGATCAAAAACACCTACTGAATTGATGTTTGGTTTCTCTCCCCAAGTTGATCATTTACGAATTTTTGGTAGTTGGGCTTTTGTTCATGTTCCTGTAGAAAAACGCAAGAAACTCGATGACCGGGCTATCAAATGCCGTTTTGTTGGTTATCTCGATGCCAGCAAGGGATGGCGGTTTTGGAACCCTTCAACTAATGAGTTCATTGATTCGGCTCACGCACGATGGTTGGATGAAAAAACCATTCCTAAAGTTTCCCCTATACAGGATCGACCTCATCATCTTGATGAAACTTCCCTTCAACACATTCTCACTTCGAACGATACTATCGATAACCACGAAGATCTTCGTACTCTTTTTGAATCTCTCTCGATATCATATTCTCTAGATGATTCAACTTTCACGGAAACAGTAAGAGAACAAGACTTGAACATCGACCTCCTTCATGCCAAAGCTGCTGGTTTCTCTCAACATCTTCCACGTAGTTATCAAGAAGCAATGAGCAGTGAGTATTCTCATGAATGGAAGGCTGCATGTAGGAAAGAATTGGATATGTTAATTCGACTTAAAGTTTGGGAAGAAGTTGTTTTACCACCCGGCCAGAAAACAGTGTCTAGCAAGTGGGTATTTGCAGAAAAAACCGATTCTCATGGTAACATCACAAAACGAAAATCCCGATTTGTTGTGAGAGGTTTTACTCAACGTGAAGGCTTGGATTTTTCAGAAACCTTCGCACCCACAGCAAAGTTTACCTCACTCATGATCATTTTCTCTATCACTGTTCAACGAGGTTTTCATATCCGCGGTTTCGACGTTGTAGCAGCATACCCTCACAGCCCCATCGACGAAACAATTTACGTCAAACCAGCTGAAGGAGTACTTACGTCGTCACCCAATCTGGTTCTGCTTCTCAGGAAGGCTTTGTATGGTACCAAGCAAGCAGCCCGCTGTTGGTGGAAACACTTCTCATCAGTCCTATCTGGTATGGGTTGCAAGTACTGTATAAATGACCAAAGTCTGTATGTTCTGCATTACAAGAACGATATCGCCTTACTTTGGATTCATGTGGACGACGGTGTGATCTGCGGTTCATCAATGAACATTATCAACTTTATCCACGAATCACTATTGAAGACTTTTGAAATCACTTGGAACGACAACCTAGAACAAATCGTCGGTATCAAGATAGATTATCGACCAGATGGAATTTTCTTATCACAACCGGTTCTTACTTCAAGTTTATTGGAAACGACTGGCTTCTCTTCTTCCCGAACGTCAACTCCGATGACGGCCAATCTTCAACTTGAAACTTCTGACAAGGAGTCTGTGGGTATCAATTCATCATCTTATCTGTCGATTTTAGGCTCTCTATCTTATCTGGCAATTGGAACCAGACCCGACATTTCCTTTTCGGTGAATTACTTGGCTCGTTTCTCGTCAAAACCTGGGGATAAACATTGGTTAGCATTGAAGCATCTACTTAGGTATATTAGTGGTACGAGGAATGAAGGGATTTATTTTAGAAAAAGAGAAGAAGATGGTGGATTAATTACTTACTGTGATGCAAATTGGGGAGGTGAATTTTCACGCTCGACTCATGGTTTTGCAGTTTTTCTGTTTGGTAATATTATTTCATGGGCATCAAGAAGACAAAGTTGTGTTGCGACTTCGACTTGTCATGCCGAATATATGGCATTAGGTGTATCAGCACGGGAATCTATTTGGATTCAAATTTATTGGAAGACATATTCAAGACAACTTTCATTACAACTTTAAAATGTGATAACACAGCGGCCATCAAAGTAGCGCAAGACTTACATCTGACCAAACGATCACATCATGTAGCAAGAGAATTTCATTACGTTAACGAACAAATATTCGATGGAAATCTCAAGATAGTTTGGATTGATGGACCCAATCAAAAGGCAGATATACTTACGAAATCTTTGGGTAATATCATATTTCAAATACATAAACATAATATTTGTATGTCCTAACTAGTATAAACCTCTAAAGGTTGAGGGGGGGGTGTTACGGCTGAGGTGGCTAGGCACCGTAAGTGACTAGGCAATCATCCTAGTCTCACCCGTTTTCGGTTTAGCCCAGTTGGAAGATCTAGGAATGTTAGATCAGGGCTGGTTTCTTTTCTCTCTTAGCGTCATTGATGTAATGCCTGGCTGAAACATGTTTCACATATATAGTTCACGTTTCTTCCTAAAACTTGTGTTCTCTCTATTGTCACAATTTCTATTTGTTTCGGTAGACCTTTCACTAACACTAGTTTCACTAGGTAGATCTTTTATTTCTCTTTATGTTATTGTCACAATTTCTATTTGTTTCGGTAGACCTTTCACTAACACTAGTTTCACTAGTTTGCGTTTCAACTCTGTTCGTCTCTACAATTGTCACGAGAGCCATCTCTTTTTAAAAAGTATGATGAGAGTGACATGTTGTGACTTCAACACCATCACACACTTTGGAAATTTCCCCCTCTTGTAACATGACCTGAACATTTGTAAAAGTGACACAAGATGATTCTCTCTGTCCAGGGCAGGTGATAGAAGAACAACTAGTCAAACTCTACGAGAATGAGCAAATTCTTTGAATCATTATTTTGTAGGATGTCGCACATTTTCTTTCAGAAGGGACACCTTTATAAAAGGAAAGGTTTACTTAGCTCAAAAGAAACTACTCCTCAGATTTCAACTTTTCAATCAAAAGGTTCACTCTAAACTAATACATTCAAAAAGAAACGATAACCTAAGATTCAAAGACCATGTAGTAATCCAAAACCAAAGCCAGAAACCAAATCTTTCTCTTGACACAAAAATCATCTTGATCTTCTCTTCTCCACCTCAGTAATATCAAAACGAAGTTCAAGAAGAAGCACGTTTCTTTTGACTATACAACAATCCACCCAAATATCTAAACGAAAAAAAAAACACGTGAAGCTCATTAACCAAATCATTCAATCATGAAAAACCATAAGTTCATTTAAAACCTTACCCTTGACTACCAAACAAAGCACCTAATCCAATCACCGTAGCACTCACAATCCTTCTATCCCATCTCTTACGATCCCAATTCATAAACACCATCCATCCCACACCTGCCAAAACACCTACGTTCAAAACTGATAATAAGCCGAATTGGTTTTGAGGTGAATGGATTTCTCTACGAGCTTTTTTAGTTACTTTATCAAGTCGATCGGCTGGTCTTTTGGATTTGTTTTGTTGATGATTGATGGATTTCTTGGTAGGTGTGGTGCCTAGATCGGATGATGATTCAGATGAATTATTGGTGTCTTTTTCTTCTCTTGATCGGTTTAGATCTTCTTCAAATTGAGTTTTTCCTGACCAATCATTCGGTACAACTACCGCAAAAAAAAGACATACATATTAAGAAACTTTAGATTGATGATCTGATTTAGAGATGAGAGAAAGTGTAGATTCAAGTTGGATTACCATTCAGTTTATGATTCACATCTGGAAGTGAAGTTTGATGTGCATGTTGACTTGCTAAATCGTTGGTAGGACCTTCTAATAAACTTGGATCTGGTTTAGGTTGTTGATCTGGAGGTAAAGTGTGTTGTGCTGTGATAGATGCGTAACTTTTTTTTGGGGGGTAAGGTAAACAGATGAATTAGTGATGGTTTTCGATGGTGATCAGAATGAATTGAGTTTACCTCATTTTGATCAATGGATGGATTGGTGGTGGATGAGTTGATGGTGGATTGATAGGTAAAGTGAATCGGTTGATAAAGCCTTTTACGATTTGATATATGACGTCATTGATTTGATTTCCATTTTCGTCAAATTCTCTTTCATTAAAACCAAATTCAATTCACCATGCATATACAGCAGTTCTTGTATCAAAGCTCCATCTCAAAATCTACTTTACTACTTTAAGAATCCCATTGATGGTAAACTAGAATACAGTCTAGTCAAAGGTAAAGGTAATTAACCAACTTGAATTTTCAATCTTGTGCTTCTCATGAGACTTTGTGTTTAGTAATTCCTAATTTGATGAAAGACCACTTTGAAAAGTAAATAAGTTGGCTTCTCTTTATCATTCACTCAGAATACATTTTGCGATCACCGAGCAGACTTTCGATCATTCCTTTTGTCTATTCTAAGCTATTCTGTACCTCAGTTCTTCGGGCAAATCAACTATGCAAACTCATCTGGTTTACTATTTTTGATGAAGCATTTTCAAGTCACCTTACCTAACTCAGCACATCTACCATATACCTACTCTCTAAAAACCATACCTAAGATCCTTTATCAGAAACACAAATCTCAACACCGATCATCATCTTTTTAAACATTTTTTTTAAGAAACGAAAACCGAACATTCAAACAAAATTCCATTCATGTAAAACAAAAATCAAACTTTTAATTCAATGAAAATGCAATTTTTGAAAAAAAAAAACCAAAACCAAAACCACCCAATCTTTTCAACTTTTTTAAAATTCTTTCTTTCTTCGATCTACTCAAAATGAACCCGAATATTTACTTTTATTTTTTAGATTTCCCAGTTTTTCGTTTCCTAACCATCCCATTCGAATTCCGATCACCTTCACCTTCACCTTCATTTTCCTGTTGATTTAATTTTTCATTCGATTCAACTACTTCTTCTGTTCTTCCAGGTACTTGACTCATAGGTAAATAAGACGAAACAAATCTATAAGCCGTTGCCGGTATAAACGTATTCTTCAATGAAGGTTTAGTAGCTGCTGATTCATCTAAAGGTAATTCTACCATCATCCCCCCAACCAAAAAAAAACCAAAACATCATTAAAACACACTTCTTTTATGGAATTCTCATTCTAAATGTATTCTTCACTTACCTGTTCCATCCTCAGCAACGATCCAAACAAAATCACCTTCAACAACCATATCAATCCAACCAGCTTGAGTAGGTTTCGAAAGGTTTGAATTCTTTTGACCTGCTTGTAATTGACGTCGTCTTTCTTGTCGACTCATCACCATCGGTACATCTGATGATGATGATGATGATTCTTCTGCTTTAAGATTCTCTTCTCCTAATGATAAACTCTTTTCAATTGAGATCTTGACTTTCTTTCTAGGCACTTTGCTTTCGGTTTCTTCTTTTTCTAAAACTTGTGTTGTTGATGATGGTTTTGGTTTTTCTGGTGCTTGTAATCCTTTGGGACCATATGCTGCTTGTTTGGCTGCGATTTGAAATCTATGGCGAAAAATCAAAAACCAAGTTAGGTTTATTGTTGTTTTTAAGATTAAGAGATTCTTGAAAGCTTACTTTCGGATTCTGATTAATTCTGATCTGTAATGAACATGTTGAATTCCATAATGCATTAAAGTAGCTACACTCAACACAAACATAATAGCAAACCCAAGACCAGGTTGCCAACGAGAATACATATCTAAAGAAACGAAAAAAAAATCAAACTCATCAGCACAAAAGAAAGGTGAGGTGATCGCATTATATCATCGAGATTTGATCAAAAATGAATGGATGATCAAGTTCAAGACTTACATCCAGTTCCTTTCCATTTAGGTACACCATTATCATGAAAGAAATTATACCGTTCACGTTTCTCTTCATCCCTCAAGATCGCAGTAATAACACCTAATCTAGCAAATCTAGCTTCGATATCTTTCACATTCGGATTCTTATCTGGACTAAAGTCGTTTTATTCGATTTTCAAATCCATTCAAACCCCCCAAAAAACGTTTAGTGAACAGATCAAAAAGTTTTGATTGATGGATTGGCGGGTTTGAGGAAACTTACTGTAGTTCAAGTGATCTTCTACGTGCAGCTTTATTAATTTCGGGTAAACTGGCCGATTTAGTGATGTTTAAGAACGTATCTATCATCATCATCATAACGATAATAACAATCAAAATGATGAGAAAAAGTTAAGGATCAATTTAAATAGTGAGAAATGGAAAATGATGGAATTTTGGCTTACAAAACGTAGTGCCTTTTCCTTCTGAAGCTTCAAGTGCGCTAACTAAATCAAAGATCTCACTTTTGGTAGAAAAAAGTTCATTCGAGAGTTTCAAGTGTCAAGATTATTTGGGTTTCGTTGGGTTGGAGAAAAGGGTGCGGTGAACTTTTACTTACTGATCATCTGTATCCCATCCATATACACTAATTTAAAGATTCAAAGACAAAACCATTAATGTGAGATTTGTGAGTGTTTCAAGAAGTTTTAATGGATCGGTTTGATGGGATGGGATGACTTACTTGTTGGAGAAACAGAGTAAAGAACCCAGGATGCAAGAAAGGATGATGGATAAATTCATGATTTTGATGTTGGTTTTGAATGGGTTTGATTTTGTTTGAAGTGAATGAGTTGGACAACGGAAGGTTGGTATTTATTTGATCGATCAAGTCAGCGTTGACGATCGACTTTGACTTGTAACTTAGCAACCAACAGTTTCAAAAACATTGTTGCCAACAATGTATTTCACTTCAATACAGTTTGTAAACTATAACTTGCAAATCGATCTTTTTTCGAAGTCATTCTGATGATCCTAATCTGAAGTGGGAAATGTTCAAATGATGGAAATGTGATTTATAAAAATTTGAAAACTTTCATGGACTACCTTGAAGCCTTTTCATCGATCTTAACATCATTCACTTCTTCTCGAAAGAAACCTCGGACTTGAATGAAGAATGAAAAAAACTGAACAGAACTTGAAAGGTTTTTTAAGATGAGAGAGAACTCAAGTTGAGCTGTTGATATGACATCAAGCCTGCTGCCAACCTTCACAGTTCATGGCAATTCATTCTTATCGATCAAACCAATCATCAATCAGAGAACTTTGACTGAGACAACCGCATTCACAACCAAAACAACCAAATAACCTAATCAAAGCAATCAAATGTCAAACATATAGGGTATACAAATATGTTCTGGGAATTTCCAGAAGGTTTTTTCCAGAACGCCAGAACCCTTCTCCTTGAACCGGATTTTACCCCGGTTGATTAACGGTTTTCCCTTGACTGGTGAAGAACCTGTTTGGAACGAGTCCCTCCCAACCGTGCTGCAACGGGGGTTTTTCCCCGGTTTTTCAGCCGGGTTCACTCAGAGAAAAACCCGATGTTGAGCGGAAAATACCCAGTCCTTGAGTTAGGTTGATTCTGTGCGGTCAGGTGGCTCAGTTTTTTATTGTATGGATCCTGCGAGGAGCAAAGGTTTAGACTAGAGCACATATATTGGTTAAATTGCAATTAGTAAACTTAGTTGAAGATACATGGATAGACAATACAGAACTGGATAATTGTTTAAGTAAATCAGTGAAGAGAAGAAGCAGGTGGTTTCAAATTGGATGGTCAATTGAGAAGCTATGTAGACAATTTGATTGGTTGCTAATGCAAGCTATATGTCTATATGTGATAAAGTCCCGTTTGGAGTCTTGATAAGATTTAGATATAGGATGAATAGAGATGTATATACATAGCACAAGTTGAATCTGATACACCAGTCGCGTGATCGGTCTGATAAGAAAGCGAACTGAAGATGACCAGGGCTACGTTTACTTTGACTAGTATGTGGTCATTACATAATTCAGCTGATCTGAATCAAAAGGTAAGTGTTGATGAGAGTTGCATTGAGAAGGAGTAGGCAAAGGATTTGTTGAATGATAACTTGAAGGTGGTCGATTAGATTGAAGTGAAGGATCAAATGATGAAGAAATCAAAGCATTAGCAAAATGATTATAAGGAGATGGATAAGTTTGACCGAGTGGATCGATAATCTGTTATGCAGAAGTGAGAATCAAAATGATGAGATTAGTGAGATATGAAGTTGAAAAGGGTTAGTGGAATTAGACATGGTGATGATGATGATGAATGGTACTGAGAAATTGGTGAACTTCAAGTTGTTTATGAGTTGACTGATTGAAACTGCTTTTTGAGAATTGAAAAGGTTGAGAAAGCCAAGTTGGTTGTGTAATTTTCTTCACTTGATTCGTTTTTGATGATGATGGTAATTAGTAACAGATGTCTTGATTTGGTTTTTAGCTTTTTTCTCAAGGTGAGAAAGTCAAAGACCTTTCATTGAATCGGGGTAAGCCCCGTGGCTTGCGTGCTCAGCGACAAAAATGGTTGAAACCCCGTTTTGAATCCGTTGAAGCTTGACCCATTGCGGAACCGTTGGTATCCATCACGGTTTTGAAAACGCTGCACCAAATGTGGTTGATGAACGGTTGATCCAATGGTTGATCAACCGTTCCTGATCAAACCATTGCAAAACTGGTTTTGGACGGTTGCAGAATGGAGTATTCACCGGATTGTACTCGGTTTATTTTTTCACCTCTGGAACCCGGTTGGTCAACTAAAAGTGACCTGGTGGTGTAATCAACCGGGGTAAAATCCGGTTCAAGAACCGGAATAGTGACCTGGTGGTGTACCCTAATAGAACAGGACATCAGATGATTATGTTTTCCTGATCACCTCATCATGAATCACCAAACCACATATCAGTTGATTCTAGAGACCAAGTTCACTCGAGTCTTGTGAATCGAACTTAACAAAGTCCCTCGCATGCGGTAAAACCCGGAGCCTTGTCAAGTTCGCTTGTGAATGACACTTTCGACACCACCACATGAACTCATCACATTCTTCATATCACTGGCACTATCCATCACAATGCAGTAGCTCATCTCAGCAGTTCACTTAACCGTACTTCAATTCTTTTTCAATTCCGTCAGGCTTCCATGAAGTGAATTATCTTTTTTTTGAAAATGGACATAATCAATCATAAGCTCGCCATCTCTTGCTCAGGTCATCCCTGCTCACCCATCTTTCTACCTTACTAGTTGGTCTAATAAAAAGATCATACATTAAAGCATTGACGAAATTTGATCGGAATGTTTTGTGTAGGAAACCCGGTTCAGGCACCTAACCCAAGAAATGGATGACTGTAAAACTCATTTGATGTTAGAGATTTTGTTCCTTCAATTCTTTTATCGATCTAAATCTTTTATAAAATCAATCATCAAAGATATCTATAACTCGCTACCAAAAATCATCATTATTTCCTTTTGTTTTGGGTGCAACAGAATCACTTTGAATATCTAACACTCTTAAACCTTTCTCAATCCATCAAATATGTCTCTTGCTCGCAAATCTTCTTGTGACTGTTCTTTGGGTTATGGTGAGCACTTTTTTCTTGATTTTCTTTCTCTAATTTTTCCTATTCAGCTTCTATCAGACTGTAGGGCGGAATTGTATCAATTCCACAGTCCTTCCTTTGAGCTCTCCAAGCAGTATAGACTGTTTCGTGTGGATCTATGTCTTTCTTTCTTCTGCATATCAATGGCTTCTCATTCCAGACTTAACAATACTAATAATGCATCATTTTTTTGTGACATCATCCAACAGCTCAACAAGCCCCGAATCCGAGCGATGGGCAATCAACGCGACGATCGGTGGATGTCAACAACCCCACCCGGACCGAAGTGATCGCCGGTCCTTCTTTACTCGAACTTCGACACGGTCCATCATCTCATGGTCGTGTTGGGAAGAACAGATCACGGTCTCGATCCGCACCTTGCAACTTTCCACCAAGGTCAACACTTCTTTCAACTAGGTCTTGTTCTCCTGCAAGTACCTCTGAGGTATATGCCAGTCCTTCATTGACCTCCCCATCTGGACACTGCTCGTAAGTCTTTCCAAAACATGTGCTTTCATCTCGACCTATACTGATTTTGTTTTATTTGTTAATTTATTGATTGGCTTTTCGGAATAGCTATGGAGAAGAATCAGAGACTGAGATTTCAGTTTGTGAAACGTTGAGATCACTCTCTACAGATGATTCCATAACCACGAGCGACTCGGAAGACACTCAGGTCTCTGAGCCTTCAACCACCGAGGGTGATGATGATGTCATCTCATCAAAGGCTGGTCAATTCTTTGATGAAGATGTCAGATTTCCTCCGGTTCCATCTGTCATTGAAGGTCCTTTAGATTTTTCTTTAGTTGAGCAAGTCAGATGGGAAGATTGCGCTAAAAGAAGGATTGCAAGGATGGTGGAAAAAGAGCCGGTTGTAGCATCACAACTTCAAGTGGTTGATACTGGGTACGATGCTATACCTCTTGCTGTAAAGCAAGATATTATCACTTGGTTAATTGCGGTACGTTAATCTTTCTTTACCATTGGTTGATTTACATATTACTGATATTTTTGATGAATAGTTTGAACATCGGATCAGCGATTATCCAAATATCTCCCTTCCCATGAGGCATCGAGCGATCATACTGTTTCATCAGTTTTGTGCTTTGGATACCATGGAAAACATCGACGCCGAGCAAATCAAGCTCCGAGCACATCAAATCGGTGTGGCATGCCTTATGTTGGCCTGTAAAGTTGATGTCGATTTCCTGGCACCGTTAGAGGTGATCCCATTGGTGTTTTTGGGAATGGAGTGTGGTGCAGTCGGGTTGGGTTCACATCTGCGCTGAACAAATTGGGGTTCGTAGTTTTTTTTCTTACACTCTAGTGTTTGAAGTGGTTTTCTGAATTTTGTATTTCGTGTACTATTTCATTAGATGTTGGAGCAGCTTGTCTTGGAGACCTTGTCTTACCAAGTGACATTTCCTACTCCGTGCGACTTCCTCACTGAACTGGTATTTGCTATACCAATGTTGGAAAACCTTGCATCGCATTGTGTACAGGATTGGCAGCTTGTGGAGGAAGGGTTTGAGTGGATGTACGGGCATGCATATCGACGTACGTTCTTCTTTGTTTGCTCAGTTGATCATGATGTGTTACTGATAATTTTGCAATTGGTTAATAGATCCAGAATATGGTCATTATCGGTCATCTGTTCTAACGGTGGCTGTTCTATTATTCTGTTTGGATCAATGTATCTTTGATCATCCGCGTTCTCAAACCAGAACACTTGGTCAAGTTTGGTGGAGGAATGTCAATGGAGTTTGGGCAGAGACAAGGGGACAAGATTCATTAGAAGAGGTATCTTGTAACCTTGCGAGTGATGAGGTCCGGGGACATTGGGTGAACCTCAGTGAAGCAGGTATTAAGACTTCTATCTGTGAGCTCATGGGTTTGGAGCAGGTTTGTCTTTTATTTCTTCCAGATTTATCCTTAGCAGCTTGTTCCAAGTGTATGATTACGAGGAATCACTGACATGTGTTTCTTTTCTTTGGTTTTGCTTTAAAAGTGTGAGGTTGATCGGTGTAAAAAGTGGTGTGCGGCTCTTTGATCAAAAGTGCCTCTTCGATATTTTTCTTTACTTTATTATCTTGGATCATGGTTTTCTTTGATTTGATTTGTGAAATGTGTATCTTAATATCTCCTCTGATAGTTTTTTTTGGATTGCTTGTGTACAACAAAAGATGATGATGGTGCGGAAGCTTCAGGTTTGAGAGTCGTCAATCAAAATTATCCTTGTTTTGTTGCCATTTTGCCGTATAAAAATCGATACATCTGCGTCAGAGTTTTGGAGTAGCCTTGGATTGTAAACACTTGTCATTGATACTCGCTGTTTTACAGCCGATCGTAAGTGATAACCATGTTTTGGCGCCAATGGCAACAGTCGGAACAAACAAATTGCCTCAATCCTGAGCAACTTGTTTATTAACAGGTGTTCGAGCGAATTGTATAATTTCATCACTTAATTCGATGATTCATTCTTAAAGTGTGATCATAACAAATTATTTTCACGTGTCTCACTTCTGCAATTATATCCGATTGTATCTTGATAGGATCTTATGATTCAAGGGTTGATTTTGGGAGACAGTTTGTATTGGTGGTTTAGCGGTGTAGTCTGAGTCACTTTTCCTTTGTTTTTCTTTCTGAGCTCGCAATTGCTGCAATGTGGCCAATAGACGAGGGTTTTTTTCAATTTAAGTGCTCGACATATACGATTGTCTGATGTTCTTTGGAGAGGTATCCTATGATCCTCACCAACAAATAGATAAGAGAGCAACTGCGTTTCACCATCAAGCAACTTTTGGGAAGTTCATATCGGTTGACTCTAGAGATCAAGTCACTGAAGTGCAAATGAGACTTTCGAAACCAAAACATGAACTCACCCATTCTTCATGGCATCGTCCAACACAATTTGATTGATCATGGCAGGCTCAGCAGTTCTTCTTTTTCAATTACATCAGGACTCTGTAAACACATTTTGAAAATGGACATGATCAATCAAACAACTTGCCAGCTCTTGCCAGCTGGTCTACAAATATGATTCGTCGAAGCGTTGACAAATTCGATCAACTGTTTTTTAGGAAAGTCAGTACAGGCACCCAATGGATGACTATAAATTCAGCTTCATCTCCTATTTTGTTTCTTAAACTCCTTTATGAATCATCAACAGCTTCAGAATCCATCTTCTCACCTTTCTACAAATCGACTTAAAAAGTACCTTCTTGCTTGGGCGCAACAGGACCACTTTGAATGTCCATGACTCTTGAAACTTTTCATCATCTCCTCATATACAACAACACATCTCTTAATCCCAAATATTCTCGCATTTGTTCTTTGGCTTGCGGTTGGTACATCTCGTCACTCCTCATTTCTCTCCTGTCTTGTCAATTTCCGTTTTGCGGTTTCCATCGAAGAGGGAGGTGGAATTGTATCACCACCAAGATTTTTTCACTCAGCTCTTTAAGAAATACTTTTGTGGGGATCTATGTCGATGCTTGTCCATTACATCAATGGCTTCTCAACCCAGTTTTATAGAAGCTAATGTATCTTTTTTGTGACGTCATCCAACAGTTCAACAAGCCCCGACTCCGAGAGATGGACAATCAACTCGACGATCGGTGGATGTCAACAACACCACCCGGACCAAAGTCATTGCCGGTCCTTCTTTACTCGAACTTCGACACAGTCCATCATCTCATGGTCGTGTTGGGAAGAACAGATCACGGTCTCGATCCGCACCTTGCAACTTTCCACCAAGGTCAACACTTCTTTCAACTAGGTCTTGTTCTCCTGCAAGTACCTCTGAGGTATATGCCAGTCCTTCATTGACCTCCCCATCTGGACACTGCTCGTAAGTCTTTCCAAAACATGTGCTTTCATCTCGACCTATACTGATTTTGTTTTATTTGTTAATTTATTGATTGGCTTTTCGGAATAGCTATGGAGAAGAATCAGAGACTGAGATTTCAGTTTGTGAAACGTTGAGATCACTCTCTACAGATGATTCCATAACCACGAGCGACTCGGAAGACACTCAGGTCTCTGAGCCTTCAACCACCGAGGGTGATGATGATGTCATCTCATCAAAGGCTGGTCAATTCTTTGATGAAGATGTCAGATTTCCTCCGGTTCCATCTGTCATTGAAGGTCCTTTAGATTTTTCTTTAGTTGAGCAAGTCAGATGGGAAGATTGCGCTAAAAGAAGGATTGCAAGGATGGTGGAAAAAGAGCCGGTTGTAGCATCACAAGTGGTTGATACCGGGTGCGATGCTATACCTCTTGCTGTAAAGCAAGACATCATTACTTGGTTAATTGCCGTATGTTGATCTTTCTTTACAATTGGTTACTTAACATATTGCTGATATTTTTTGATACGAATAGTTTGAACATCGGATCAGCGATTATCCAAATATCTCCCTTCCCACGAGACATCGGGCTATCATACTGTTTCATCAGTTTTGTGCTTCGGACACCATGTCAAACATCGATGCCGATCGAATCAAACGTCGATGCGGATCGAATCAAACTCCGAGCACATCGAATCGGTGTGGCTTGTCTTACATTGGCATGTAAAGTAGACATCGATTTCTTGGCACCGTTAGAGGTGATGCCATTGGTATTTTGGGAATGTAGTGTGGTGCAGTCGGGTTGGGTTCATATCTGCGCTGAACAAATTGGGGTTTGTAGATTTTTTTCTTACACTCTAGTGTTTGTAGTGGTTTTCTGACTTTTGAATTTCTTGTACTACATCATTAGATGTTGGAGCAGATCATCTTGAAGACCTTGTCTTACCAAGTGACATTCCCTACACCATGCGACTTTCTTACTGAACTGGTATTTGCTATACCAATGTTAGAAAACCTTGCATCGCATTGTACAGGATTGGCAGCTTGTGGAGGAAGGGTTCGAGTGGATGTACGAGCATGCATATCGACGTATGTTTTTCTTTGGTTGTCCAGTTGATCGTGATGTGTTACTGATAATTTGTAAATTGGTTAATAGATCCAGAATATCATCAGCATCGGTCATCTGTTGTTACAGCGGCTGTTTTATTATTCTGTTTGGAACAAGGTATCTTTGATCATCCACGTTCACAAACTATCAAACTTGGACAAGTTTGGTGGAGAGACGTGAATGGAGTTTGGAAAGAGACAAGGGTACAAGATTCAATACAACAGGTATCTTGTAAGCTTGCTAGTGATGAGGTCAGGGGACATTGGGTGAACCTCAGTGAAGAAGGTATTAAGACTTCTATCTGTGAGCTCATGGGTTTGGAGCAGGTTTGTCTTTTATTTCTTCCAGATTTATCCTTAGCAGCTTGTTCCAAGTGTATGATTACGAGGAATCACTGACATGTGTCTTTTTTCTTTGGTTTTGCTTTAAAAGTGTGAGGTTGATCGGTGTAAAAAGTGGTGTGCGGCTCTTTGATCAAATTCGCCTTTTCTATTTTTGTATATTAGAAATCTCCCCTGGCTATACACTTTTGTGTTGTCTTGATGTGTTATACTTTTTTTCCTTATGGGTTTTTCTTTGCTTTGCTTGTAGATAACAAAAATGAGAATTTAACGGCAGCTCCAGTTTTTATAGTTGCCCATTGAAATTGATATAGTCTTCTGTTTGAGAAGTTTAGATGTTTCCAAGTATTCAAAGATGCGAATTGTGAGATTTTGAAATGTTTTTGGATTATTTTCCATGCAAACTTGAATTGGTTGATCAATACGAGCGAAGTAGATTCAACCTACACCATGAACCCGTTACCAGAAATCCAACTGGTGTTTCCCTTCAATTCATCATTAGAAACTTGCTTGGATTATCACAACTTGAATAAATTTTTACAGCAAGTTACAAGTTACATGGTAAAACGGGTGAGATGGATTTATCAAGGTTTACAATATCAATATTTCCTATTCTGATTTCATTTACGGCATTTTTTCAAGTAATATTATCAATTTTTACAATTCTTCATACATTTTTCTTATCAACTTTTGATGCATACGTATCTATAACCCAAATAGACCAGATAACCACCGTTATGGCCCGATAATTATTTATGTGTAATTTTTTGGGAGATCTACATACGTATTCAAGATTCATAAGTAAGACGTGGGCGAAAGGTTTCAAGTTGCAAGACATGATTTCATGACACAAGGTAAGATAGGTAAGATAAAGAAACGTGTTTGTTCAAGGAGAGTTTCCGGGCGTTCAAAGCTGAGATTTCTTTAATGGGTCCGAGCCTGTCCGAACTTTCTAAGATATGTCGAAAACGGCTCGGATGCTCAATCAGGTTTCGCCGAGCTCGACTCCTATTTGAGCCAATAAGATCTTGAGCTTGAAAGTCGATCAAGGGGTTTGTATTTAACTTTTAATGCGGCAACAGACATCAACCTGTAACAAATTTTATCGAACCTCATGAAAGATCCTTACAGGATTTTTCGGTGAGGTTTTAAAGGAGAAACATGAGAGCATTTTGATCGATGGTATCATATCAGGTATTCAAGCTTTTCCAAGAGATCGGCGTTAGAATGCAAATGTAAACATTAAAACCCCATATGAGAAAAAACACATCTGAACCCATTTGGATTTCAAGATTTCCCCGCAAACATCCTAAATTACAAGTGGGTTGGATCGGGGTTTTCATCAAACGGGTCTCAATGCACGGTTGTATAAGTATACCGCTTTGTTGGAATGACTTGGGGTTGCAAAAAATTGGATTGGAATCCTCCGTCAAACTGTTGTACTTGAGAGTTACGGGCGAGCTTTGGTGACTTGTCAACCCTGAACTTCATCATACAATAATCAAAAGGTTGTTGATGTTTCAACCTTTTGATGAGAGAGTACATAACACAAGATCATCAAAAGAATAAGGGCCAGGTGCAGAATTTGCGCGTTATTAGTAGTTGATGTTGTTAGAGTGTTTTTTGGGTTTGAAATCAGCAGGAAGGTTAAACTACCGTACAAATGGCATCCTTGTGGTTGATTATGCATAAGGATGATTGGTGGAAAAGTTCATACCTGGGACTTCCTCAAGCTTGTCCACCTCTTCAAACTCTTCTGGTTAAATGTCTTGACAAAGACTTGGTTTTGGGTAAGGGGTGGTCAAACAGATCACTATGTTGCTTGAAAGGTGACACCTTGCTTATTAGGGCATATTCTGAGGAAATGATAATTGGTGTTTGTTGTGTTGGGGTTGATTCCAGGTTGGATGATGATGATATAGCACAGCCAGTATGCAAGCTGCATGTAATTCTTCAGCTTCCCCCACCCATCCTTAAACAGGCTTGGAAAGTCCAAATTCACATCTTTTGGCTATTCAATATTTAGACTCACCTGAACAGCCATGTGTAGCAGGTACTTCATCAGATCCTGTCAACAGATTATGTAAGCACTCTTCCTTACTGGAGGAAGAGTCTGGGCAAACTTCCAGGACGGAATTGAAGTAAAAAAAAGAATGAGAACAACATACAATGGAAAACCTGTTTTGACTTACTGGAGCAAAGGGTGTGATATCTTCCTGTGTCACTTTATGTGAGCCAAATGTGAGAATGTCACCCAGACCACCAGCCCAACCTGCACTTGCCCCTACTTGAGGCATAGGTTCCAACATATGCCCACATAGACCTGTTTGGTATGGGATCCACACCAGCATCATGGGACTGAATCAACATATATTGGTTGCTATTCACCTGAGTAGAGACAAAAACCCAAGATTTATCACTGGACAGAGACCAGGCAACTGGTTTGCAATGTCCAGCCCTGTTAACAGTGACCAGTTGGGTTGGCCATTTGGTAAGGACATTTTTATAACTGCTGCTGAGAGCTTAAATCCAAATACCACTCAGCTCAATATTATCAAAGGCATAGCAAGGAGATAGTAACAGGTCTCATTACATACTAGGGTTTATTTGCAAAGAAATTTTTCAATACCTACTCAATATAGTATCAAGAAACAAAACTCATCACAACAAGCTTGATAGTTCTATCATATATTATGACTGAGGAATAATTACACAATATGCAATTGGTTTGAGATATAATGCAAGTATATATACTCATGTGTGTTATTCTGGCATTACAACAGCTTTTACAGATATCTACTTTGAAGGATTTCTACTTTCACAGATATTCACTGCCCAATGATCAATCCCATACCTATCATCTGTGTTATCTGGTTGAAATATCGTCATAACATGGAAGATATGCACTTCAAACCAAGTCTCAAAAGGACAAATCAATTGATTATTTAGAACAGCACAGTAGAATTGAACACGACTGATTTTAGATAGCAATAACAGAAAAAAAGCTATAAGAAAAGCACCTTTGTATATATTCCTTCACTAAAAAAATGTTTTAGGCTGCGTGCTAAGAACAAAAGCGATGCATTTAACCGCAGATCGTCGGCTGTGTAGATCCCCAGTGAAACTATATGTGAGGCTGCTCGATGATGAAGAACCATCATTTTCGTTGATCGGACTGTGCAGGACGTCTCAAAGATAAGAAAATTAATCATTTTCAAAACACAAAGATGAAAGAAGCTGTAAAACAAATAGATATAACATTCCACATCGGAATAAAATAGTAAGAACGAGATTCAAGAAACTGCGATTTGTCTCTAAGAATACATAATTCTTTTGTCTTGAATGAAACAAATCAAAAACCTCGTTGAAGTACTTACATAGCTTTGTGATTGAATTTTGATCGGAGTTCTAATTTCCATCTCTACCTTGATGAATTTGAAGCACCGCTTTTTATCAAACCCTTAAACTAAAATTACATACCAAATCCCTCACGTAAAAAATCGTAAATTGATCACGACTTCTTAAACTTTACTGATTCTGTTACACGTCGTCTTCGAGGTGGAGGGAGTCGAGGGACTGATGAGAAGATTGGATAAATATTTATCAGTTTGAAATAGGCATCGAATTCGATAAGTCATCCAATCCCTAATCTTTTTGAATGTTAACCGAATGTGTGTGTTTTTTCTTGGCTTGTTTGTTCTGATTTCTTGCAGATTTCTTCACAGGTAATTACTACTTGAACCGTTTTGACTGTTACACTTACTTATGCAGTTTTGATCAATCATCAGATCTCTATCATCTTGGTCTCAAATAAATTCCTTCAAAGTCCAGACTTTAACATAAGATTACAATCCCCTTGAACTAAACCTTGATGATCTTTCCTAGGGTGATTTGCCAGTGCCACTGATCCTACAATTGTACATAACTTTACATATTTAAAGTTTACCGCGTATCAGATAATTTTCTCATCGAGCTCGAAAAATCCTTCCTTACATAAACGAAAAAAAAAATCTTCTTCTTTTAAAGTTTTCTTGATCAACAGAAACTTTAAAACTTTCATGTGCCCACGCTCTGAGCTTGGCTGCCGCTCCTCCGGCTCATACCCTACCATTGAAACTTTTTCTTCTTGATTTTTTAAGCACAAGATTTCGCCTTTTAGACTACACTTAACTTGTTTTATAAAACACACTCACACTCACACTCACTCACACACTACGCAACTACACACTAAGATTCAGTTAACATTTAGTTACATAGTAGTTTCTTTAGTGAATGTTGATTGATTTACATAAACAAATGAAATAAAAGAATTACAAAAGGAAAGGATGAATTGTTAAGATTTTGATTTCACTACATAACATAGAAAAGATTGAGAAGTTCTATGATAAAGATAGGATTTTTTTTACGATTTTTATGTACCTGGAATTGATTTTTATCTAAAAAAGAAAGCCAAAAGGAATACATACAAATACGTACAGCCCCCTATTTTCTGATTGAGATTTGTATACGTTCTACATATATAAAGTTTTTCCGCTCTATCTTCAAGTTCTCTTTGGAAAGAATTGTATGTAGAACAAGAGACCCTAGATTTCAGATTCACCTAAAAAGAGATTTTCATAGATTAAAAAACAAAAAAGGCAAATCCAAAATTCACCCTATCGTTCGGTTCTTCTGTCGACATGCACTTCTTTCGCCTTTGTTTTTCATTAAACTTGTTCAACTTAAACTGAGAATACAAAAATCATACTATACTTACTTTCAATATATCATTCAGAAAGAATCATACACTTCTTTATCATCATCATCTTTACATATCATCTTACCTCATATCTTTTGGTTTAGTTTGATTTAGACTCGGCGGGTTTTTTTTGGTATTTTCTTCTAGCGTTCTTTTGACTTCTTCAACGAATGTAAGTCTTGTATTGAACTTATCAAATTAAAAAGGTTAGTCATTTCGATTTTTTTTGGTATTCAGAAGGATTCTGATGATTCTGATGAGATTAATTTGGTAGATAGTGATCTTTTTAACTTAACACCCATCACATCAAAACTAGAATAGCTACTTATCAATCTTTAAGAGACTTTAAAAAGTTCTTTGTTTCTTTACCAAGATTGACGATCTTGTAGTGTGTGTTTCTTTTGAGAATTGGTACATTTCAGTAGTGAACTCAACTGACTGACTGATTGGATACCATACAGCTTTTTTGAGAATAAACTCAATCGATCATCACACTTTACCATCTTCGATCATTCTCTTGACTTTTCTCATTTCTCATTTCTCATCATTCTCTTACCTCAATTCTAAGACCACATCGATTCATTCTACTTAAAATGGGATTACGACATCCACCAAGTCCAGTGCTTATCAATCGATCAACCATAACCAACACAAACCATGATGAAAACAATCGATCGACTAATTCGAATTCGAATCCGAATCCGAATCGAAGATTCCATTCATCTTCAATGGTCACTAATTATACAAAATCAAATCTAATCGAAATGAATTCACAATCAGATGAAAGTTGTTTAGTAGTCATCTCATCAAAAGTTTATGATTTAACACTATGGATCGAAGATCAATCATTATCTCCTTCTTCTTCTTCATCATCATGCTTAGATTCAAATTCGATTCATCAATTAAGACATCTTTCTAAAATCGATCCTTTACATGCTGGGAATTGGTTGATTCAAAGATTAGGTTCTCATCAGATTCATTTGATTGATGAATGTAGAATTGGTGATTTCGATTCATTCGAACATCAAGCCTTACCGATCCTTCGATTCCCTGATAGTCTTGATCCTGGTGGAGGAGGAGGAGGAGGGGCTGGATTTCATTCTAATTGGAGTCAGAATTTTAATAGAAATTCAAACCAAACGGTTAGTTTCGGATTCCAGCTTTCTTGTCGATCGTTCAATTGAATCCCAAAAAAATCCTTTCTAAATTCGATACTGATGACATGTTCTTCTTGACTTTTGAATCTCTTCTAGGAATCAAATCACAATTCTATAACCGATCACCCATCGACTCCATCAACATCTACCCAAGCCATCAATACAGTCGAACCCAACTGTACCAATCCCAACCAAAGCTCTCTTCCAATTAGCTCTTCCACTCCAACACCTAGAAGATCGCACCTTTCAAGAGCTTTAGCATTAGTAGAGTATCATAAATCTTTGGTCATCGAAGCTGAAGCGAATGTAGGATCGGCTCATATTAGCTTATCTGAAGCTTTTGAAGGATTAGCTGAAGCTGAGAAGAAACGTGATCATTTGGTGATGTTGGCTTGTGAAGGCTTTCGTCCTACTTTACCTGAATGGGAATCTTTAGAAGATGAAGATGGATTTGGAACGGTTTGAATCAATGAATGAATGATTAATTTTACATTTGATTCTCTCATGAGGTTGTGTTGAGGATTGATAATTATTTACTTGGAGGGGTTTTTTCTTGGTCTCTTGGTTTCTTGATTTCTCATCATTATCATTATCATCATCAATCATATCTTTTTTGAAAGGAAGGAGGTTTATGAAGAAGAAAAAAAAATATAACATCTCATTGTTATCAAATCTTGACTTTTCTCTATTTTTTTCATCATGATATTTATATAAATAAACTTACCTCTCAATACAGGTTTCTCAATCATAATAAAGTTGTTGATCATCATTATTTTTAAACAGGACAAAAAATTACACAAAAAAAAATATATTTATATCTATATATGTCAGATTTTTCACTTGTAGTATTAGTAGTAGTAGTACTTTCTTTCTTTGAATCGAATTGAATCCTTTTATTGGTCTTCTTCTTCTTCATCTGTTTTTATTAGTCTTTTTTATTAGTCTTTTTTCTTTTCTTTCATTTCTTTCTTTCAATTTGTGTTATAATATACAAAACAAAAAGTAATCTCTGTGTCTTTTTTTTAATTTTTTTTTCTTTTGATTTAGGTTTGGTTTACAGTTTTATCTTGTGTAAGAAAGAAAATGAGATTGGTTTTTTATTTGGAATTTGATGTTTTTAAAAGAAAAAAAAATCGGAAGGAAATCCAAAATCAATCAAAACAAAAAGTAAAAGTTTTTCAAGAAATCAAAGTAGTTGTACATAAACATCTTCTCCCAACCTAAAAATCCATCTAAAAAACTTGAGACAACCCCTGCTAAAACCCCCCAAAAAAAAACTAGGTTCTCGTGGGTTGTTTGGATGGGGTTTTCAGGTTGGGTCAAGATGTTTGTGTACTGCTAATGTTACTACATAGTTGTGTAAATGTAGCAAGGGTTGTCCAAACAATTGATCATTAGTTGGGGATTTGGATTGTTCAATAGTGGTGGCAGGTTGATTATTAAGCTCCATTTTCTCATGCTGTTTGGTAAACACAAACTTCAGTAGGTTTTCAAAACCATTTTTACCCTTGGCTCCCATTCCTTTGGAATGGGAGAAGAACTTGACTCTCAAACCAAAAGGTGGAAAACAGTGGCTAGGCTCAAAGTGTTGCAGTTGAGTGCTTTGTTTAGATATATGATGATCTTGTCAATCATGATGTCCACTGGTACCATGGGGCAGAGTAGATCATTTTGATGTATTGTCTCCAATTGCTCATCCAGAGAAACCTTTGCTAGAACATACTTTGATAAGATCATAAATCCTCTGGGCTTTTCTTGAGTTAAAATCTTGAATTGATAAAACAGAAACAAAAATAAAGGGTTGAAAAAATAGGAAATGGTTTGATTTAAAAGAATCAGAATAGATTTGAAATGGAAATTGATTGAATAACAAAAACAAACTTAGAGTGAGGATTTCCATTATGTCCCTCATGGCTTGCCAATCTACCACCAAAAATACAACCTCTTTGAAGTAGCTATGTTTCTTACCATCCTTCTTTTCCTAACACCTCATAGAGTATATATTGGAAGAATTGACTTTCATAACTCAGTCTATGATCAACAGATGGACACAGGCCTTAATGTTCACATCATATTTTAAATGATATTAAAAAACATCACTTACACCTTAGGCTTCCCACATCCATTTCCAATGTTCAGCACAGATATGTACCACATTGAATAACATCACCTGACAAATGGGCCTTAAGGTTGGGTAGGTCTTTGTGCTGAGAATTAGATTGTTTGTGCTGTTGGTTGAAATTGGCCCTGTGAACACTGGATCTTTTCAGCTTTGTATTGACAGTATCCATATAACTCATGTCATCACAAACTCAACAAATGTGAAATAAGTTCAAAATGAGTTTGGATCCAGATGACTTACATCATTGGTGATATTTTTCATATATGTATCACCAAGAAGATACACAATTTTGCAGTCTTGGATGGTTTGTGGTTCATCTTCTTGATCAGAGTCAGAGTCAGATTCATTGGAATCACTACTAGGATTGATGTTGAAATATTCTTGTTCAACATCCTCATTGCCCTGATTGATCCAAAGTTTGTTGGTCCCAGGTATCTCATCAATGACATTCTTGACCTTGTCTTCCTCTATGATGACAGCCATCAGTCCAACCAGAGAAAAACTGCCTGAAATGTCATTAAAAACACGTCTGGGGTTCAATCAAAGTGAATTTAGACCTGCCTTGACAATTCAACACATCTTGTGGTAAAGGCACCAGATGGACATTGATTTTGGGTTCCAAGCTAGCTGATAATGCAAGTCAAGGCTTTCATCCTCAAGTTGTCAATACATTCCACAACCCATTGTTAAATTGCTGCTTCAAGAGTTGGATACACTGTCCAGCATGTAAAATTAGAGATCATGTCAGCATTCTGAAGACAAAGTAAAAAATGTGACAAAGCAAAAAAAAAGAGATGAAGAATGAAAAGGTAGATTGATTGAAAACACAAAGCACTCATCTGTTGATACAGATTGTTCTTTCTCAGGATGGCCACCATAGGCATGGTAAGAAACTCACCCCTATGATTCCATGCAACAACCTTCATAATTGAATGCCAAAAAATGTATGTCCAGTTGTTCTTGACGTAGGAAATCAAAGCACCAATGAACACATGGAGATTACACTTTACCTTCTAGACTTCCTGAATCCAGCCAAACTTGCTTGATAACTCCTCTAAAAAATAAAGTTGAAAGCAAGAAAGCAAGTTTCAGTCAAAGATTGAAAGAAGTAAAACCAAAAGATATCACACTAGTATCAAAAAGTTGAAACAATTGAAACAATCAAAAAGATTGAAAGAGCAAAAATCAGAAATAGAAATAATTGTCTTGAGCTCTTTTTCAATCACCAAACACTATGCCAGATTGCAAATTTACCGCTGAGTTTAGAAGATTGAGAAAACATAGAGAATTATACACAAGGCAGAAAGGGTCAAAAAAATATGGAAAAATAAGTGTTGCATTCCCCTGTATGTGCCCATCATTTTGCATATTTTGGCAGATTTTTACTGCAGCAGTGTATATCAGGTCAGAAACTCAGTTTATGTCCAAAACTGGCAGTCATGAAGGCATCAACCTTGTGAGACCCATAAAATTGTCAATTTTGTGTCAAAATCTGTGATGTGTCTGCCCATTCTGGAAGCTATGTGTTCAATTTACCAGGTACACATTGGAATGAGTGGTGTGTGTCCAAAAATGAATGAGGTACAGTAATCACCATCCCCATCAGCAAAGCTAGAAAACCTTATAAATCTTTTTCCTGCAAGGGTTTTAGCATCCAGATGAAAACTGTAATTCCAGTCTTTGGCTTTCATATTTTGCAACTGTCAAATTGATTGAAAGAAAATTGTTGTATTTGTGGTTGTTCAAAAGTTTCTGCTCAAGCCTGGGTAGTTTTGAACAAAATTTGAGTTTCTGACCAAATACACCACAAAATCATTTTTCTTTGAAACATCTTCAAAACTCAAGGTAAAAATATGAAAAAATATGCAAAATGATGGGACATCACAGGCTGATTCAACCATATTTTTTTCAAATTGTTCCAACCTCTTACAGATTTCTGAGAATTTTCTATATCTTGACTTTCCTGAACTCCATGGTATATTATTGATTTGGCATAGTGATAGCTGAAACCCATTTTTGGAATTACAGGTTTTTTGTAAAGTTGTTCAATTTTGCAGTACAATAGCTCATTTTATAAGCATTGTGATTCTGATCATTTATCATCCCAACATGACCTATTTCTGATGTGTGATGAATGAGGTATTGAGTTGTAAAGATTGATCAAATAAGCTTTTGACACATACATGTTGCTTTACATGTGTATGTAAGCGCCAAATTTGAAATTCACTCCATTTTCTTTGTTTCCTTATCACTTTTTTTCATACACCTCCGTTACTATTGTTTGAAAGTTTGTACATTTCGAAGTGAATGACTCTGCATTGATTGAGCTATCATTCAACTTCATCTGACAAGTTTTGACATATGTAATTAGCTGAAAACCTCCATTTTCAGCAAAATTCACCCCTTTTCTCATTAAGGGTACACAAACATTACAACCCATTTGAAAAACCCATTTGAGAAAAAATAGAAAAACCCGTTTAAAAAATTATTTTTTTGAACAGAAAAATAGATTGGGTCCCTCTGGAATTTTCTGTTCAAAAAAATATTTTTTTGAATGGGTTTTTATATTTTTTCTTAAATGGGTTTTTCAAACGGGTTGTAATGTTTGTGTACCCTTATTGAATAATGAGTTTCCTTATATCACAAGATCATCCTGAATCAATCCATTCTTAATAACAACTATAAAATCAATCTGAAAAACTCTTGGTGCCATAGATCCTCCAATGACATCACTACACAGGAATTAATCCCATGGTACCATTTCTTGAAATTCCCCCTTGCTTGAATAACTTCTCTCCCCCCTTATCAATTCCGATGATCATAGTTGTTAATGACTAAAGTGACCTTAATCTTTCAGAATAAAACCTTCTTGAACCTATAGCTCCCATAACAATAACCTGAAAACCATTTTCCAACCTATGTATCTATATTTTTGAATTTCTTATGTATTTCTTTTTCTTTCTTCTTTCTGATAATGTTTAACTTGTTTTGAATGGATGAACTTTAATGTAAATGAGTGATGATTACATGAGATTGATTTATTATCAAACAACTCTACAAGAAAAATATATGAAAAACCCCCAATTGTGCCCTAAAAACTTCAATTCTCCTATTTTTTTTTCAATTTTTCTTGATTGACCATATAAATTGATCACCACACTGTGCAATTCATTTGATTTAACCAAAGCTCATTGCCAACCTCATTCAGAGACTCATACCAGATTGTTGCATCCTTTAGACATCATTCACATTGACTTAAGTGGACTGAGCATACACTGTTGCTATGACAAAGCCTATACTTCATTCTTTTCACCAACAACCACACTTCATTCCTTCATATCACTGGCCTTGAATCAAAAGAAAAGGATGAAGTTTATGAAGCTATCCATACCTACATATCCCTTGTTGAGTGTCAGTGTGACCACCAGTGTGACAGATAACCTGAATGCTTACCACTTGACAGTAGTAGTAATTCTCTCCACAACATCCTACTTCCATATTTCCCAAATTTACAAGTTACGGCAGCTTATACACCAGAAGAAAACAGTTTGTCTGAAAGAGTAATGGGGACAATTGTTTCAAAGACCAAGCTATGCTTATTAAAGCAAATCTCCCAATCATGTTTTTGCTTGGATTTTGACAAGGGTCAAGGAATAACCCTTGTCCATGAAAGAAACCCAAGATGCTCATACCTATGAGAAAGGGCTCATGTGAATACCCCTAAGAAGTGGGTGGCTAACAGGCAGATGTTTAGCAACCAGAAGGTACCATGCCTGTGAGGGTAGGGTATTCAAAATAGTACTCTATGCTCACTAAAGTTGGAAAATGGTTATTGTAATCAAGAAATTCTATTCTTTAGTTCAAATAAGTAGTATTTACAAATTGGAATAGAGACGGGAAAGTAAAAAGAGTGAGAGTCTGTTTGGATAAATCCAGACAGACTACAGTTAGATGACTCCTTACAAGAAGGTTTGAAATATAATCAATAATAATTATCAAGTAAGAAGGCTGGATCCAAGGCCCTCCTTTGTTCTTTAAAGTAATGCATTAGAGTGAGGTATAGGTCACTAGTCTGGTTATTCTATAGTTGCCAACTTATGGTTATTCAAAAGGTACATTGACCTGTGAGTTGATATATGTCACTAACCTGCAGTTGTTCAATAGGTAAACTAACCCGTGAGTTGATGTAGGTCACTAACCTGCAGTTTTTCAAGAGGTAACTAACCTGAAGTTAATTGGAAGGTCACTAACCTAGAAATAATTGACTTATGGGAAGTAGAGGATCCAGAGGATGAAGAAAGAGATTACTTTATCTTTTATTCAGGAAACTGCTTTAAAGATATGAAGTGAATCACTAGTCTTATGATTAAAAACCTTGATTATGTAATTCAATTGAACTTTGAAGGGTTCTTCAAAAGAGGTGTGTAATAAATTGCTTGGGGGGAAATCTTTGAAGGTTGAAAGAGGAGGGGTTTATATACTCTCCTCTCTAAACCTAACTGTAGTGATACTTGTTTCTATCACTACAATGGTTGAGAGATCATTATTAATTGTTCTTTATTACTATTGTTTGTACTTGATTAAATATAGTAATAATCAGTATGTGTTATGTATTATAAGCATATCAACTCTTGACACTGAGTTATGAGATGTAATTGCTATTTCATTACATATTACATGTTGTTTTGAGTGTACATGTATATGTAGTTAGTCTTGTTTAGGGCTATGACCCGGCCCCTTGAGTTCGTGGCCGGCCACGGGGCAGTTTGTAGCCCCAGAAATTCCCAAAGGCTCTCAGAATGTGGGCAGGGCCGACCAGGGCGCGCCCTAAAATGCAGGGCTTTGGGCCAAGCTGGGTCTGGCTTTTTTTTGGGCGCAAAAAAGCTTAGAAAGGGGCATAGGTTTGGCATAAATTTCAAGGTCACATGTATCCATTAGACATTTGTAGCTACTATTCAAATAACAAACGCATCAGATAACTACTTGTATGTGTATATAAAGTCTCAGAACTACTAAAAAGGCATCATGACTACTTGTATAAAGTAATTGAGATAATAAAAAAAAACGTCATGACTACTTGTATAAAGTCACAATAATTGAGATAATAAAAAACCTAGAAAAATTGCTTGGACCAGCTTTTAAGACAGCCTTGAGCCTCAAGGTTTTGAGTAGTGAAGGAAGAACGGTGGTCACTCATGACACACAATGCAGCAGAGAAACTTCTCTCAGATGGAGCACTAGTGGCAGGTACAGAAAGCATACCTTTGGCCATACATGCTAAAGTGGGCCAGTGACGTTGATTCAGCTTCCAGTAGTGAAGGACGTCACCATCCTCATTCTCTTGAGGTGCAGTTAAGTACTCGTTAACCTCATGCTCAATAGGAATAGTTTTGCGGCGTTTAATGAAGTGCTGAGGTCAATTGTCAGCCTCCGAGCTTAGACTAGCTGAAGCCAAAGAGACTACAACCCAAAAATATAAAACAAAATATAAATATATATATATATATTTTCTTTTAATTATACTACAGCTTGTGTCTACTTTCAAAGGCAACAAACAAACATCGTGTACCTAGTATCAAAGGTAACAGAATAAATATTACAAAATAAAAACTCATAAGACACCTTGTGCCTAGTATCAAAGGCAACCTTGAGAAATAAAGATTAACATACTTAAGTTGAGTAAGAAGGATACAAAAGAAATCCATCCCGACAAACAAGGATAGCTTCCAGAGTCTGGAACACCGGGGCGCGGCCCAGGAACTAAGAACAAATAACTCAGTAGTTCCCGATTGAGCCCAACCACGAGCTGGCCAATCAAGAACCAACGGAGTTCCCAATCCGGCGAAAAACCACGAGTCAGCCCAAGGAGCTTCCCAATTGGGAACCTTCACTGACAAACATTCAAGAACCACAAGTCATCCAGACCTCCCAGATAAATATATGAAGGGAGAGCGCTTTCAATTTGAAGAACGGACTCACCTTCTTACCACGACTTGAAGCAACCACAGCTTTTATCGCAGTCCAGATATACCCCTCCAAGTATATCTCCGCTCACTACAAAGCCCTGTTACCGAAACTATCACCGTACAAAGAGTCAGCCAAATCTTACTATTTCGTAAGTAAAATCCCAGGTTCACTACCTACCTTCCTTCCCCTTTTACTGCCCCTGTTTCAAGACAGTAAAACTCCATCTTGGTCAAGTGCCATTGTTCTTACAACGTAAAGTTGATAAGATCCCTGCAGTTTTTAACCCAGGCTACTCGTTGTTCTCATCTTCAAGAAATATCTCTGGCTCAGAGCGTGACCGGTTCTTTCTGTTAAACTAACAGTGGGCCGTGGAATCTTCTAACACCTATATAAATCTTCATAAGGTGTTAGTAACCGTCAAAACTAGAAATTAATATCTTTTGGTATTCCTTACCTTTATAACAGATACCAGTCATCCTACGTACCCAATAGGATTCTTGTCAGGATCTCCAGTTAAATACTAGACGTTTAACTAGCAGAGTAAGTGCCACCCTGACATCAATCAGGGTTGAATTCCTCTTCAGGTTTGACAATTTTGATGTCGGGATCACAAGGGGGCCTGAACTTGTTGGCTTGAGTGGTAAAGTACTTGATCAAGTCTTCAGGTCCCCAGCCAAGAGACTCCATACAAAAACCAAACCGCACCACAACATATTTCAGTTGCATTGCAATTTTGGTGCGATTTAAGGGCCTAAACGCATGATTGCGGTGCTCTCGCACCAAAACAGTATGGTGGAACACGTAGTTTTGGTTCAACCAAAACAAAACTGGACCAGGTGAACTGCAACTTGCAACAAAACAAAACATATTTTGGATGGTTGCAAGTTTGTGAGAGGCGAGAGGAATGTCCTTTCCCATCTGCACTGAGTGGTCCGCTATGTACTACAATGAACCTTGTTAGATGACAGCATCAAGATTATTCATTGTTCAGAAGCCAAAGACGGAAGAAAAGACCAATACAAGTGCATATAGCCAAAAACACGACTGAATTGTTCTATCGTTGATCCATTTTTTGTTTTTGAAGCGCCGGAATCGTAAATAGTTTCTCAATTCAATAAATTCACCTACAGTTGACTCTGTCAAAACCAATTTGTGTCAAAACCAATACTCTTGGAAAACTGATACTTTTTTGGTCAAATGTTTTTCTATTTGCAGGGAAATCGGTCCAAAAACCAATAACTTTGTCAAACGCGATAACCGATACTTTTTTTTTGAGATCCCAGGTTCAAAACCGATAATCTGATGGATCATGTGACTTGTGGTTCTGGGTTTTTGCACATTTTTTGTGTGTTTTTTGCATGTTTTTCGTCTCTACAATTGGTGTAGTTCCGCTAGTTCCACCCCTTAACTTGTTTATCACACAATTTTATCACCTCGCAATAACAATAATCAATTCTGATACAATGCTTCCCAAGGATCTTTCTAAATACAATATCTCTCACATCAAAAAAGGATTTGAAGCCTTACAAATTGAGAACAATTCTCGCTTAAAACCTTTGAAAGAGCTGATCAGCTCAGGAAAGAAACTCACCAAAGCTGACGAGCGATTCATGGATATAACAGCAAACCTTGTGGATGAGTCGAGGTTGGTGGAGCGCATCAAACAAATTGGCAATGTAGCCCGTGTCGCCATTGATTTTGACAAGCAGGAGAAGGCCATGTTGGAGGTCCTACTCCTCAAGGCCGACCAGCCGAGTCCAGTGACAGTGAAAGCAAATAGTGAGTTTACAGCCTTTTCATCTTGACCGAGAATGTGACCATGAAGCTCACTCTCTGGAATGAATGATCCCAGAAAAACAGAAACGTACGGAAGCTTTGCAGCCGAACCCTTCCGACAACAATAGATACTATCAAGTTTCACTGGATCCCAACTAAAAGCTGTGGCTTTAATGAGGATTACTGTGCCAATACTGAGCTTCATGATGATGTCTAATTTGGTGATCAAGTTTTAGATTTGGGAAATTGTGAAGAAGATTTGGTAAAATATTTCAGAACTCACTGGTATGCTAAAGCCACAGCTTTTAGTTGGGATCCAGTGAAACTTGATAGTATCTAGGCCCAACAAAAGGGTAAAGTAAGGTACCATAAAGTATGAGCTTGGTTCATGTCTTTAAGGAAATTATACAATTGGCCTATGAAAATTGTTGGGAAACATGCCCAGGCAAGTTTGTGGGTTAGACAAACACTGCAGTAAAATGATTGGACGGGAAACAAATGATCAGCAGATCAGTTGGCCTTTTATATTTGTTGAAGACTGCCAGAGTTTCTCACCAACCATTGCCTCATAGATGAAGATGCTGTATTCCCTTGCATCACCTTCTGCAGAGTTGTATAAGGTTGGGTTTCAACATGTGAACTCAAGTGTTGTATTGTGGAGAAGCTGGTTGTGGGCTTGCTTGATGAATGTCCTTGAAAGATCTAGTCTCTGCTTGATTCACATTTTGGTATGCAAAGATTACATTTCTTATTGTGGAGACGCTGATTGTTGCGTAACAAGTATGCCCTTTGATGCTTTGGCACATGTTTTTTGGTTTCCGCTCAAATTGTGTAAATTGATTGTTGTTTGGAGTCTCCTCAGTGTTACATAAAAAGTGTCATGTCAGTTGAATGCGCAGAGGAAAAACATCACTGCTACTACAACAATCAAACACTTATGTAAATGTATTGCTTGAATTGTCTGTGATCAAGAGTATCAGATCTTGAACGCAATAAGAGAACAACAAATTGAGATCATGATAGCCAGAGTATACAGTTGACTCTGTCAAAACCAATACTCACAAAATGGGGGCCAAAACTATTGGTTTTGACCGAGTATCTGTTTTGTCAGATCTTTGTCAAAACCAATAGAAATCGTATTGCGGGCAAATTATTGGTTATGAAAGAGAAACATATGTACAATTTCTATCACAAGTGGTTCCTAAGAATCTTGAGAAAAGAAATTGTCAACGCTTTGCTGCTTGGCAGCTTTGACACAGACTAAGCGACAATGTCTTACAGAGGCCCTAATGGCGCGTTCATACCCTTTAATTTCATCACTTCCATTGTAACCAAGATATCCCAACATAATCTCTGAGGCTTTGAGGAAGGCTTTGTGAGTTGGTCGAGGTGGCGGTGGTGTAATTTCAACTTCAGCCTTCTCTTTCATATCCTCTTGTATACTTTCAAAAATCTGTTTGGGTGTCCATTCTTCTAAACCACCTGAATGTTCACCAACTGGATTGAGGAGGTCAGAGATTAACATTTGATTTGGTTTGTGAACAAGATTCAAACTTTTGAGACTGTCCAAGTCGGATTTTAAAGTGTCTCTAGCTTTGCTATCAATGATCGGATGCAAATCCAGATCGTGAGGATCGATATCATCATGTTGATCCTTGACTGATCTGTCTGGATTCCAATCCGAAAGGATACCAGACTTTCTCCAGCAGTTGGCGATTGTTGTGTTGGTGACCCTAAACCAGGCCTCAGATGCGAGTTTCATTGCATCCAGTTGATGAATCTTGTAGATCTCACGCTTGTAAAGATCAATCACATAATTGATAAATTAGGATCAATAGTAGCACTTGAAATTGGCAATAATTCCTGCATCGAGTGGTTGGACGTGAGATGTAAGATTTGGGGCAAAGAATTCCAGGCGGATGTTTGATAAGGGTGTGTCTGGGTTGACTGAGTGACCGGAAAAGTTGTCAACAAAGAGTAAAATCTTGCGGCCCTCCAATCTAAGCTCTTGATCCCATGATTCAATCCACTCACAAAAAACTCCGGTCTGCATCCAGGCTTTTGTGTTGTTCCGATAGTAGAAGCCAATTTGCTCGCCTGTCTTTCCTTCAAAGCAGACAGGCTTATGTGCTTTCCCTATGATTAAGGGACGGAGTTTATCGGATCCGTCGGCGTTGACTGTAAAAGCATACATGAGACAACACTTATCAGACTTGATCCCAGACCTGGCATTGAATGCTAAGCCCTTTTCTGGGGGCATTCTACAGAAGGGTCAAAACATCAGCAACTTGTGAAGAATTTAATAATATAGGATTACAGACGTACCCATAAAAAAGGCCAGTCTCGTCCATGTTATAGATATTGGCGAGATTGTAGAGATTGGTGATAGCACACACTCGGGTTCTCTCCGCAGTAACACTTTTGGGTGAAGCTGAGCCAGCCTCGCCATGTCGTTTAATTGCACGGAGACCCGTTCGCGCCTTGAAACTGGTCAACCACCCCTTGGAGAGACTGAGTCGATCTTCATCCGGTATCTTGAAGAGGTCCGCAAACCAATTCCACATTGTATGTATGACTGAACCAGTCAAGATAAGACCCAAGTGCTCAGCCTGATTAACCCAGGTCTCGAGTGCTTGGGTGACTAGGGGATGCTCGGTTGAAGTCTTTTTCTTGGAGTGAACACCATTCCCAGTATTGTACTCCGCACGCATCTTTGTCTCCTCCCTCAGCCATTCTGAAAGGCAAGGCTGTGAAAATCGCAGATTGGGATACAATTCTTTGAATTTTTTTGCAGTCTTGTTTTGCTTCTCCCCATTGGCATGATACCAGTTTAGGATCTCAATCCGCTGGGAAAGTGTTGGGTTGACCATCTTCACAACTTTTTTATTGTTGTTTCTGACTGTTTTGTTGTCGGAAGGGTTTGGCTGCAAAGCTTCCGTACGTTTCCGTTTTTCTGGGATCATTCATTCCAGAGAGTGAGCTTCATGGTCACATTCTCGGTCAAGATGAAAAGGCTGTAGACTCACTATTTGCTTTCACCGTCACTGGACTCGGCTGGTCGGCCTTGAGGAGTAGGACCTCCAACATGGCCTTCTCCTGCTTGTCAAAATCAATGGCGGCACAGGCTACATTGCCAATTTGTTTGATGCGCTCCACCAACCTCGACTCATCCACAAGGTTTGCTGTTATATCCATGAATCACTTGTCAGCTTTGGTGAGTTTCTTTCCTGAGCTGATCAGCTCTTTCAAAGGTTTTAAGCGAGAATTGTTCTCAATTTGTAAGGTTTCAAATCCTTTTTCGATGTGAGAGATATTGTATTTAGAAAGATCCTTGGGAAGCATTGTATCAGAATTGATTATTGTTATTGCGAGGTGATGAAAATTGTGTGATAAACAAGTTAAGGGGTGGAACTAGCGGAACTACACCAATTGTAGAGACAAAAAACATGCAAAAAACACACAAAAAATGTGCAAAAACCCAGAACCACAAGTCACATGACCCATCAGATTATCGGTTTTGAACCTGGGATCTCGAAAAAAAAGTATTGGTTATCGCGTTTGACAAAGTTACCGGTTTTTGGACCGATTTCCCTGCAAATAAAAAACATTTGACCAACAAAGTATCAGTTTTCCAAGAGTATCGGTTTTGACACAAATCAGTTTTGACAGAGTCAACTGTATTGGTTTTTGATGATATGTACGCAACACTAATTATGTAATCATCAACCTTATCCACAACCATGCATGACCATCCCCACCACGCAGGATGCTCCATGCACTCTCTTCTTGCATAGAGGGCTGTAATCAAATGCTCATGTACATGTACCAGACTACAGTCAAACCTGCACAATCACATAATTTGGGTGGAAGACTTTTGGTATGCATTTTGAAGGGTTACACAATTCGGTTGTCAATTCTGGTAGTAAAAAGCATCAAGATTCAGGATTTTCCCCATGCATTATCACAGGTTATGTGGATGCAGGTGTTTGAATTTATTGGGTCTTGAATGCAATAAGAGAGTTGTGGCATTAGGATAGAATCTGAAAAGTCCAAATCAAATCTTGATCAATATGTGCACAAACTTCACATGATTGTCAACAATATCTGCAATGCTATGGGACCATACCAGCCGCTCCACTTGCGTAGAGGGATGTAGAGGCTCAGCAAAATTTTCCACGGAGATTCATTGCCAAGGTTAGCTTGACCCAGCCATTGCACGGACACAGTGATTTCAATTTCCCACACTGGACTGGGAAGTGCACATACTTTTGATGATGCACCTTGCCAAGCTCTGCAGCAAGGTATTCAGAGCAGTGTTCACCCCCAAAGATTTTGAAAAATAAACAGAATCTAGCCAGCTTTGGCAGCAGCTGCCGCACTCATAAAAAGCGCTCATCTTGTATCAATTTGAATGCTGGAAGCTATACTGACTCAACCATCACTCAAGCAGGAAAGCATCTTTAGGGACAGTTTCTAAAATGCCAATGCAGTATTGTCTATTTTGACATAATTCAATGGAGATCACTTTCTATCTATGAGTAAGACAATGTTGGCCTAAGTGTATTGTTTTTTCAAATCAAGTAGCTATTGGGTCACACTGAAGGATCATGCATATCTTTCCTTGTCCAAGCTACAACAAAAACTATTTCAGGTTCTTTGCCTAGCCCAGGGAATAATCATGAAGCTCATCAAATACAGTATACCACTAAATACCACCACTTGGTTAAATCAAAATACTTTTGAGGTTATCTGAGATTTCCCATCTTAGCCATTGAATATTACAAGAAGAGGTGTATATACCTTTTGTGCAAGAATCAACCTGAGGGAGGGGGGTTAAGTCGCTCCTGCTGGTAGCATGAATTGCAATGGGCAGGTTCCAAGCAGGGTATGCTGGTCACACTGCTTGTGAGTTCTAAATGTGGTGGGATCACCTGGCTGCAATCAAGGATTGGGAGGGATGATGAGGATTTGAGAAAGAGGTAATGTTGAATGCCCTTGTAGTGGGGTGATAATTATCACCAAATTGAGAGGTAACCTCTTTGCCTCCTCAGCAGACCACTTACAACCAAACACATGGACACTGGAGCATAACCAATGGATGATGGTATTGAGGAGGTCTTCAATTGAACTGAAAGGAAACACATGTGATACTTGTCATACCACAAGACACTGATTCAGGGTCTTGTTGTAAAATGGAGGTGGAGAGTCAACAAAGGCAGTGAGGAAAATCTCTTCCCTGAGACATTTCCATCTTGGTGTTCCTTGAAATTAGGTTAAGGGCTTCTGCTGACTCAATCACCCTTGTTACACCATTGACAAGTATAAAATAAATGTGGTCTGTCCGTTGACTACATAAATAATTTTGATATAATCTCAGAGTGTAATTAGTTTGTATCTGAAAGTTGAAAGGTGAAATAAAATGAAATAAATGTACATCTTTTTCTTCTAGACAATGGAACCCTGGGCCAAAGAACTTTTACGGACAATCAAATTCTTCCTTGACTGGCTGGTTCCTCTTTTGCTTGTGCACTCACATATTCTGTTTTTCAGAATCTTGTAAGTCCACCAAAGGAGGGAGAGCTAGTTCCCAAATTCATGAATGTGGATCAATCATTGATGAATGATTAGTCAGAGGACATTGATTATATAAGTTGTGACCTTTGTACCTACCTTAACAGCTTCTTGGCTTAGGGTGGGTAAGGTACCTACAGAGGATTCTCTATTGGCATTTGTGACTGAGGTGGAACTGATGCTGTAGGTAAGAGTGACCTGCATTTTAATTGCAAAGTAGACTAAATGATTCAGACTAAGGAAAACAAAACAAAAGACCAAGAGTGCTTACTCTTGAAGACAAACCTGTGACTGTCTTTGATTGGCCACAGGTTGGTACTGGCTCACAAAATTGTTCTTGGTGTTGGTGAAAATGGGTGCTTACATGACGTCTCTGACTCATTTGAAATGCTTGAAATCTGCAAGAGCATGTTAACCTCAGAGAAATTGGAGCCTCCCTTGAGTTCAAAGTAAGTCTTAATCAACCCTGGGCCAGCAACGCACATGTTGCACATTGCGGTGCGTCCCGTTGTGGGTTTTTGAGCCCGTGACACAGCAAGTGTTGCGGTCTCTGGTTGCGCTGAAACCCGGGACGCAACCAGGGCTTCAGAATTTATGTTTTTTTCGGACCGCAACAAACCACACATCTTCAGTCCAAATCTGCGAGTTGCGGGTGTTGCGGTCCAAGTCTCCATTTACATGCTATTCTCAATATGGCAATTCTTTCCCCTTGTTTCACCCCTTTTGTTGCACCACCATCCCAAACAGAAGACCTTTGCCCCAATGGGTATGATCTGGATCGTTTGTGACAGCCTCCAGCCAGGGGATGATTGGCTACGACAGCATAAAGACAGCCTTCTGTTGTTTTATATGGTACGTTTCTCCTCTCCTTCTTCCCCCTGTCCTTCTTCATCAATTACAATCTGCGGTCACTTCACTGACCCTGTTTTATACCTTCTATCAAACTCGATATCATTCTCATTATCTAGTTACTACAATCCCTATCTGATATCATACTATCAAAATACTTTTATCATCATATCTTAGCCTCTTTCTTAATCTATCACTCTCCATCACTCCTTCAACACACCAGCTACAATATCAACATGTCATCACAATCAATTGCCAACACTTCTCACCCGGCCCAAGATAATACCCCATCCAGACCTATTCGCAACAGGAAATGGGCCGACTACCCAGGGATGACCCCTAACCCTACCAACTCTCGTCGCAGATTGAGTGTTGAACCTTCTCCTTTGCAAACCTCAAAGAGAAAGCGTAAAGAACTAAGTTACAAACCAGAAGTGGATTCCAATTGGTCAATTGTCAGCATTCATCCCAAGGCAACCAAGGTGAAAAAGACTCCCAAGGTTTCATCTCAATCAACATCCAAGCGCCGGAAGGAAGCAACCCACTCCACAGATGATGTGAGTGTTTTTTTACTTTTACTCAACTTGAAATTGGAACCTTTGTTGACCGTTGTACCAATCTTGCAGCACCTCTCAAAAAAAGTTACCAAATCCACTTTACAAGCTGATTCTGACGATGAGGTCATCATTGTTCCCAAAAAACGCAAGGTAGAGGACCCAGGAACCGATGTAGCTAAGCTCAGGTGTTATTATGGCAAGCCAATTCATCAAAAAGGCAATGTACGTTAATCCTTTCCTTACATCCAAAACCGCCGGCTGATTGATGACTGATTGTTGGCTTTTCAAAAACTAGGATCTATCAAAACCTCCGGCTGCTTTATGACTGATTGTTGGCTTTTCAGAAACTAGGATCTATCAAAGCCTCCTCTTGCTTACCTGTGTCTGTTCTGCGAGCACGACCATATTTGAGTCAGCTACAGCAACATGACAGGTGCTCTGAGGGTTAACTGTGATGGGTCTACCGCGACAGGCGGCTCTGATGTTGGATGTCCTGGCCGACTCAGAGCTCAAGAGCAGCTGGAGTTGGGGGTACCATTGTCTGTTGCAGAGAGTTGGCTAGCGGAGAGGAAGAATCCAGGAGCTATTGATCAATTTATAACCGCCACCTCTGGAACAAAGTTCAACAACACCACCTTCAACAAGATGGCTTGCTTATGGATCATCCGCCATGCATTGCCTTGGACACAAGTAGAAGACCCGATTCTACGGGGTATGGTTTTTTACCTTCGCCGTGAGGCCAAGCTTTATGGACGTAAGTGGGTAGCAGGAGAAGCCAAGGTCATCAATTCTTCTTTGAAACAGAATGTATTCAAAGAACTTCAAGTAAGTCTACACCTCTTTACGATTTTCATCTCTAGAATCAGAGTCTGACTGGTTCGACTTTGAATATATAAACAGCAACTCAACTCACGCTTTAACCTTGTCCACAATGGTTGGACTAGCAAAGGCAATTGGCACAGGTTTATTGAAGCATCAGCCACCTTCATAGATCCGAAGTGGAACTATCATGTAAGACATCTTACCCTCAAAGTTGTGGCCTGGCACCATCATGGTCCATGGCTTGCCGAGCCAATTGTCCATCTTCTGGTCAAACATAAGATATTTCCAAAGATAAGCCTACCTTTCTTGACATCTCTTTTTCGCTGGAATAAAAAAATGAATTCTTTTTTTTGTGTTTTACATTCTTTGCCAGACAACTGACTCAGGATCAAACAATAAGACCATGGCAGCCAAAATGCATTGACAATTCAAATCAAAGGCTGAGGAACCTGGGATAAAGTATCAATGGGACCCAAGCAGCATGCACATCTTCTGCTTTTGTCACAAACTCACCCTGATTGTCAACGCTGGCTTAGCCAAGCTTGGCATCAAGGCTCCTCCTCCAGCTAAAGTCAAAGCAGCTGGACAAGGGATCTTTCCGACCATTGATGAAGAAGCTGAAGAAGAAGAACAAGAAGATGGTCAAAATCAAAATTGCACCGCAGCAGACAAAGACATCTTACCTGAGCACAACATAGACAAGCTAGAAAATCCTCCGGACACCAGTGAAGCAACTGCTTCAATCGACGACAAGGCAGAGTGGGATGCTGCAGATGCTGAGGATCTGATTGACCCAGCCGTGATTCTGGAGGAAGAGGTGGCTCCTACTCATTGTCAGGAAGCCAATCATGTGGACTTCATATTACGCAAGGTGAAGTGCAATTCAAAACCTTCTATATATTCACAAATAAGCTCATCAACTCATCTGAACGGTACAAATTATCCTAGGTTGACTTTATCGCACGTTGAATCACACGGTCAGCTGCCTGGCGTAAAGAGTTTGAGTGGGTAAGTGCAAAGAAAGAATTCACCGGCTCAATGATTGCAGGATATGGAATTCGATAGAATGTGAAGTACAAAAGCTGTCACAAGGCTTGGCTTGCCAGGGATGTAAGTGTTCTATTTCTTCCTTCTGTATGACATCAGTCTCTATGATTTTATTGGACTAATTGGATCAATCCTTAGGTCATCAATCAATTGTGTAAAGATGATTTGGACCGTGTTCTTGGTAAGCATCATCAGCCATCCATTCCTTAACTTTCTGTTGTAGTAGTTAAGGGATGGGTCTCTCCAAAGCCCCTGAGGGGCTTGCCTGTCTTTGACAGTGTGCGCGGTTTGAACAACCTACCACATTGCCTTCCTTACTTGTGTCAAGAAGGCAGGTACGGGGGGTGAAGGCCCCGGCCCGAAAGGTTTTGGTTCTTCGACACCAAATCTTCTTTCGGCCCGAGTCCTCCAGGGATGGTGGGTGGGTCATTCTGTGCACATCGTAGGGTGGGTGGGTGGTGCACAAAAAAGGGAGATCACCCGTATGTGATCATGCGAAACTCTTGCTTGGGGATGACTGATTGTGAGAGAGATGGGTCGGCTGAGTAAAATTCTTGGGTGCGGTGTTGCATCTTCTCCAGATACACGCCTAGAGATTTCACCGACCCACCTGTCACTCCCAGGCGCAAGATGTCATGGACGTCTGAACCACCTGTGTTATGGTGGTTCATCTCATCCATTCCTTAACTTGCTGTCGTAGTAGTTAAGGGATGGGTCTCTCCAAAGCCCCTGAGGGGCTTGCCTGTCTTTGACAGTGTGCGTGGTTTGAACAACCTACCGCATTGCCTTCCTTACTTGTGTCAAGAAGGCAGGTACGGGGGGTGAAGGCCCCGGCCCGAAAGGTTTTGGTTCTTCGACACCAAATCTTCTTTTGGCCCGAGTCCTCCCCGAGCCCACCCACCCTCCTGATTGTGCACTGATGTGTGCCTCCCTTCTGCGCGTGTGTGCCAGTGCCGACCTCCCCAACCCTCAGACGCTCAGTAGGGCGTCCTGGGCCTGAGGCACACACCCCACACACGCACCCTGGGCGCTCTGAGCCTTCCTCGCTGCTCGCCACTCACTGCTACGCGCCGACTGCTCTGCGCCGCTAGACTGTGTGAAACTTTATATGAAATAAGGTTATTTTGGCCGATCATGACTCAATACAAATTCTTTACGCCACCTTCTCATCAAGTTGCATTACCCCCATTCAACTGCTACCCGACGATCTCGTCTCCATCAATCTCCCTCATCAAAACAGCCTCTCTCGTATTTCTCTACCCAACTTGGGTCCTCTATTGCCGCCAAGAACTCTTTGGAATCTTCTCCGTCTTTCTGGGCGTAGGGTTTGCAATAATGTAAGTACGTCAAAGATTTCCACCTTTCCAGCCTCGCTATTGTTTCCATTTTCGTACCCAGGTTGAACCTCAACGACGCTCCCCCTACCCTAAATGAGTGACCACTCCAGGTATTGACACTTGATTTCCCCCATATACTCTCTACACCTTTCAGAAACCGATTTTTCGTCAAAGGGATACACCTTCCTGTCTGGTAGGTCGCGAATAGGAGGTCGTCTGGGGAGCAAGTTGGGTTTCGGTGTAACAGTCGTCTAATAGCGGTCACTGGGTCGAGAGCGTTGAGTTGCTGTTGGAGGTGAATGACTTGCACTTCTCCTGGTGCTGCGGTCTTTGCCTTTCGTAAATGTAAACGCACAAAGTTGGTCCCATGCGTGCTGCCGAACTCGACATGTCTCCGCAACAACGCTCCTTCTGCTGCCGACTTCCTTAAGAGCTCTCCCAACCGTGCGATTCCCCAAAACGCGACTAGCCCTGTGGTACTAATTAGCTCGTCTGTCTCGGACCCTCGGTAGGTACAACCTTGCACTAAATTGAATAGCTGTCTAATGATGATTGGGTTTTTGTTTGAAACCAGGTCTTTGAGCTCCTCTGACCTCTTCGCTGCCACTAGTAACGTCTTTATCATGGCAGGATCGACATTCGGCCGGGAAGTATGTTTCACCATATGCCAGGCGCGGATGCCGTCTAAGTACTTCTTGACGGTAATTGAACTTATTTTCCTCGCTGGACCATCCACCGCTTCCTGATCAACATCGCTTGCCCAGGCAATGAAATCGTAAATCTCTCGGTCGGTGACAGGTACATCCGGGTTGAAGTTGCCGGTCGTCTTTATTTGAAACTCAATGAATTTGGTCATGCCGGAGGAATAGCCTGCGAGTGTTGATGTGGCCCAGCTACCTTTTGCTGCAAGTTTGCCAGCTCTGGATGTGTTCGCTGCCGCCTCCTGGAAATGACGAGGTAAGTTTGCCATTGCTTAGAGGGTGAACGAGGGGGGGGCGGACCCTGAGAACCTGCTCTATTTCAACCGACTTACCTCTCTCCCACACTCTGGGTTTCGTCTACTCCTGTTTCAGCAGATTTCTCAAATCGGCCGGTATCGGGACCACCATCATATCTGACACCTGTTTCGATGAGTCAAAGCCTCTCGAGAGCAGGTCTGCCGCATTATCTTCAGATCGTACCCTCCTTGCCTCTAGTTGGCTGTTGCTTGCGATGAGGCTCTCCTGCAGTTTGGCCCACTCCCGATTCACCAGTCGATCTCTAGACTTCCCATTCTGTATCGCACCTTCTGTGACTGTGTTGTCTGTCAGCATTAGGAAACGTCTCCCTTTGACCCGGTACAGTCTCTTCAACATCAAGAAACCAAGTCTTGCCGCCACGGTTTCTGCCCACGCTATCCCTCGTGTGGGCTCGGTGTTGCCTGACCCTTCCCAGCCTCTCAACAGACGGAATCTTGCCCATTGACGACCGATAATGATCCCAATGCCATACGATGTCGACGCATCGCCCACCCAGTTGACGTTTTGTATCTCCTGGTCTGGGATCACTCTCATCGGGTTAGCTGAACGCAGTGCCTCCGTCCACAATTCTAGGTCTGTCCGGACGCTCTCTGGTGCCTCTCTCCGCGCTCTTTTGTTGTGCCACTCCGCTAACCAGTGATATATATCGACATTGTGAACTCGCATTTGGGGCAGGACCATGGCAGTGTGCACCAGTCGGCCTGCAAGGTGTTCTACTTCTTTGTGGCTGTGCGTTTGGGTGCACAAGAAATCCCGTATCTCCTCTAACCTGACCCGGATTTTCTCCGCCGGAAGGCGTACCGTTTTGCTCCTACCATTCAAGATAAAGCCAAGGTATGTTTGTTCGTCGGCAAAGTCTTTCCGTTTCTCCCTGTTCTCCACGACTCCAAGGGCCTTACTCAAATTTGAGACCTCATCTAAGGCCACCGCCTCTCCTTTCCGTCTCACAAACAATGTATCGTCTACCCAGCGGAAGGCGCCTAAGAGGGGGATACGTGACATAACAATTTCCTTCCACGCATCTGCTACGCGCCCGAAACTACCGCAACCCGCCACCCCGCCGAACGCTATCCTAGTGTCGAGCAGGATCATGTCGTCGAACGTGCGTATCATTAAGAACCGCCACTGGTTGGGGGATGTGGCGATTTGCCTGTACGCTTTTGCCCAATCAAATATTGCTAGTTCGAGTTTGCCTTCCGTCATTCGCAGAAACCTTGCCACCGCTTTAAAATCGTCCCAAGTAGTCGTGTAGTCTTCTTTGTCCACCCATGAGTTCACGGATGGTAGGTCTCGGTCGTTTCGCGGGAACGATAAGTCGTCAATCGGTCTCGTCGAACCGTTACTGTTGACCACTGCTCCAAGGGGGCTAGTTCTGAAGAACCCTACACGTATGTATACCTCTTCCTTTGTGAAGGGGCCAAACATACGTCCTGCCGCGATTTCTTTGTGGAATGACGCTTCGATCTTGTCTTTTGCCAGCAATGCCGACGCGTGGTTAGGTGGGCAGTAATAAGGTACGTTCGGGATCACTGCCTTCTCTACCCCTTGGTCAAAACCTGCTCTGAGGCCGCTTGGGATGTCCCTATACTTCGATAGCAGCCCTGCCCTCCGGAGCTCCGCCTCCCAGAGCGGTATATTCATCTCACACTGTGCTGCTTTCGGCCACTGCCTCCCCAGGACTGCTGCGGCTGGTGTGTGTGGTGAAGCTCTCCGCCCTGTAGGAGTGGTTGTCTTGTGTGGGGATCTAAGTTTGGGAAAGGGGAGCGTTGGGAAAAGGTAACGGGGAGTGGCACATCAGAACTTAAGGTCCGCATTCTTGTCTAGCTCACACTCCTGTTTTTGTCACAGGACCAAGCTACTCATGATTCATTTCAAGTTGTAATACGGTAAGCTTACTGCTGTCTACCTCCATTTCCAGGCTTCTTCCTCTTGTCTCGCCGCGGGCTACGGCTTCTCGACCTGCTGCGTCTCCTGTAGCCACCCCGGTCTTCCCTTTCACGCTCTCTACCTCTGTAAGGGTCATCTTCCCTATAACGGTAAGGACCCCCGCTTTGGAATTGCCTCCCTCCTGACAAGTTCATGCTCCTCTTTGCCTCCCTCTTCTGTTCATACAACAGTAGCTTCCACTCAGCGGACGGAATCCAATCCCCCTCCCTTCTTAGAGCGCTGGGTTCCCTAGGTTTTGGTTTCACATATGCGCCAGACTCGGTCGTGACTTTCTTTGTGGATGACGTCGATGTTGACGGTGTTGATCGTGGGAGGCCAGTTAAGGGGTTTAGGTGAGCTAGTGGGCCGCATGGTGCGTACGGGTTCGTGCGATAAGCCCTCTCATTGAGGGAGTCTGCTGTGACTTTTGCCTCATCAAAAATTCAAGACTGAAGGCTGCTGAAATTCTTGATTTTGTTATCGATCGTTTCTCTCATCACCCCCTGCCTGATCCTTCGACAGTATCTTAATGCGATCATCCAACCGTACGCCTCTCTCAGCTCCATTACCACGTTCCTGTGGCCTTTGAATCGCTCGGCCAAAGTCGTCCAACCCTCAGCCACCACATACTTGATGAACAATCCCATACCGTCTATCCACTCCTCAAACTGCATTGTCAGTTCTTCTGGAGGTGGTGCGCCTCCGTACACGCGCAGGGAGGCTGCCCCGTCGTCTATCTTGGCCTCTGTTGGTGCCTTACGGCGACTCCACTCCTGTTGGTCGTCGAGTAGAAAAATTCGGTTAAATACGGTGAGTGGGATATACGACTTGAAAGTTTGGAGCCAGTGAGTGAGCACAGGTGACAGGGGGGTCAACCCTTTTTCCATTTTGTCGCTAGGATCAGCCACCAAGTATCGACTGTTCTCTACTACATCGCCGTTCTTCAGTACCAGTCGACCTCGTTTGGACGCCATCAGGAGTTTCACCTGGGCTTCTTCCGTCAGGTCTTGATCGTTGTTGGTCGTGTCGGAAGGGGGGCTACCTGCTTGTTGACTAGGGGGTTCGACTGGATCACGAATGTGTGAGTTGGAGGGGTGAGTGTGATGGGTTTGGTGGTGATACTCGGGTACTGATGCTTCCTGTGTCGCCAATGGCTGTTGCGTCGTTGGGTTGGTCGCCGGAAGATTCGCTGCTTGCCTTGCACGCTTGGCCAGGGGCATGTCGCTTAGGTCGTCTGTGCTCCAAGACGGGTCCTCTTGGATAAACTGCCGTGGTCGGGGTCGCGGTATCCCACTCCCGCTTGCGATAGGTTGATTACTACCACTAGCGACTGGTCCAGTTGCCTGTGTATGGCTCTGGCTTGTTGTTCCGTGGGCCAATGCCATCAGGTGTTCAAGCAAAGCTTGGCCTTCAGCATATTTGCCTTCCTCGTACAGTTGCGTAACCCGCACATTGGGATCTGCCGAGAACGCACGACCTGTTCCCAGACGTGGTGGAATAGGGTTGAATGTTTGTCAGGTTCTTTTCACTCGGTGGTTTGTGGTCTGTTTCATTGCTGATTTCGACGCTCCCCCACCGCAGGGCTCCTGGAGCGTATCATCGTGTTCCCTTGGACACACGGCCACTCGCCCCGCCCTCCCTCCTAAGAGATCACAGAGGGCCTCCTGGGGGTCATCACAAGGTCCAATCCCATCATGGGTTCCTGGAGTTATCTTGTGCTCATCCAAGATCGTGGAGGGGAGGTACTGGAGCGGTGCTGCAAGTGGGGGGGGGGAAGATAAAGGGAGTAGGAAGAAAAGATGATCCGTACCTGGTAAGTCTTCTCCCCGAGAGTTAGGATCTCTTGAGGCGGAGTCCTCTGATGATGGTGCGCTGCTATTTGCACGGCCTTTCCCCTTCTCTGGCGGAGCTTGCCACGACACATCGTCTGCATCAGAGGGGATAAGTGGTCCGTCTACTAGGTGTTGCAGATCGACGACACTTGCTTCTTCGTCTTCTTCTGCGATGATGTCCATCCCATCGATGTCGGGGTCTGGTCCTCCAAGGGCTGGGTCGACGTGGTTGATGTTACCTGCCCAACTGCTATTCTGCTTTGGCAATGGTAGGGGGGGGCCTGGCGCCTGACCTGTTGCTAGTGATCTTGATCGTGTCATCCTGAGTTCCTCTGCTCTAATCGCTGCTTCATGTAATGCGTTGTTCATTTCTACAGTCTTGTCTGTTAAGGCCTAGACTACTCAACTCTAATTTGATTTTTATAAATTAAGCTTGACTGTGTGCACAAAAAAGGGAGATCACCCGTATGTGATCGTGCAAAACTCTTGCTTGGGGATGACTGATCGTGAGAGAGATGGGTCGGCTGAGTAAAATTCTCGGGTGCGGTGTTGCATCTTCTCCAGATACACGCCTAGAGATTTCACCGACCCACCTGTCACTCCCCGGCGCAAGATTTCATGGACGTCCGAACCACCTGTGTTATGGTGGTTCATCTCAAGGAAGAATGGTAAGCCTTACACTGCAGACATTATTCGGGTTCCCCAAGTGGGCAGGGAAAAATGATTGGGAGTATGATTTGTCATAAAATGGTCTATCACTCCACACCTGAGCCATAACACCCACACTACATATGTGTAGCAGGCTCAGTGAATATGTGGTTATCATGTACATACAGTTCTGCTCAGTTATCTGCTCATCAGGACAAGTTATTCATATGTAATACATGCTGTAACTTCTTTCAGATTGAAAAAAGCTTCCAAAAGATTGACTACATACACTGACTCAATGTTTTGGTGTGATCTCATCAACTCAACTGCATGTAACACACTTTCTGTTACTAAGACATAGCTTCAACAATATTGCCTGAGCAGCTACAGAATTATATGTAGTGAATTTTTGGGAAAAAAAATTCAAAGTCGAAAAAGTTACATGTGGTATAACATGTGATTTATTTATTCTGATGGGCAAAAAACTGAGCAGACCTGTATGTACATGATAGACAACTATTGACTTAGCTTGCTGCACATATGTAGTGTGGGTGAAATGGCCCAGGTGTGCAGTATTAGATTCTTTTATGAAAAACTGTACTATTAATCATTTTCCTCTGCCAAATTGGGGAAGTTGAATGATGTTTACAGTGTTACGGATACTTCCACCAGCTTGAAGTTACCACCGCCGAGTGGGCTCAAGTTCAACGAATCAATGTGGAGCTTCAGGTAACTATCTTTATATTATATCATACTATTTATTATCGTATTCTGTTGCTTATTTGATTTCTATTCAGGTTTTTCTTGCTACCACCAAGAAGATGGAAGGAGACGCGCCTACTGGATGTATGGTCATCCCAGAATACGTTGAGCTTTGCCATAATTTACAGGAGAAAGTTAAAAAATTAAGCTCTAGCGATGCGGTATACCCCATTTTGGCAAAAATGCTGCAAAAGACATAGGAAGACCTTGACGAGGGCCTTGGCTGTGAGACATTGATCATGGCAAACCTCTTACACCCATTCTTTTGCCTCAAGTTTTTCCAGAAGTGGTTCAATGGAAAACTCGGCGCCGTTCCCATGAAAGCCGAGGCACTCTTACGTCGCATCTATTCAGAGTACCAAACTGCTTTGCCATCTCACACTTCCGGAATTGCCAATGAAGCCACAACTACATCTAATTCATCTGCTCAGGAACAATCAAAGATCTTTCATGAAGATTCCAATGAAGCCGATGAACCAGCTGGCGCTATTGACAACTCTTTGGACAACTACACTTGAATGGCTGACAAGATGCGCTCAAAAGATTACGATCTGGGTGATCCAAAGGCGGGTCTGTTATGGTGGTCGGTAAGCACTTTATTTCAACATTCATTTTCAAGAATTGATTTGATGGTATGTGATTTAGTACTGATTGTTATAGTACATATCCAGCGTCACGAGAAACACTATAGAACTCTCGCAACCATGGCGCGCGACTACTTGGCTACAACTGGATCATCCTGCGCAGCTGGTAGGATATTTTTGTGCGTGGCGGATGTCTGTGCTAGTGATTGAGGTAGCCTGCTTGCACGCACCATTGAGGCCTTGGTTTCAAGCCGGTTATGGTTACAAGAAGGCGTTGATTTGGGGGTTGAATATGTATGCAGAGCTGACTGCTGTGCTGAAGAGCTTAGGTGTAGCCTTGGATTGAATTGATCATCTTAACTTTCGTACAATTTTTTTTCTCATGACCGTAGTAATGTCTCTTATACTCTGATTTCCAACAATCTATTGAATAGTAGTCTCTATCGTACCTTTTATTTCTATATTACAATGTCATGAACAGAATTAAAGATGTTTTTCTTGGTAATTTGCCCTGTTGCGGCTGGTGTGTTGCTGCAGCGTCACGGCTGGTTGCTGGCGCAACCTTTAGTACTGTTGCGCGACTGCACAAAGTTGCGCTGCTCTGAGGTGGGATTTGGTGTTGCGGTTTGGAACGCAACACTGCACATGTTGTGGTCTTTTGTCACGTGTTGTGGTGTGACGCAGCAAAAAAATGCTTCGTTGTGTCGCTGGCGCAGGGTTGTCTTAATCAGTAAATTATAAGACTGAAAAAAGTGTGTTTCTGCCAATAATTGCATACTAGCTAAGTTTGGCGGCGGGCGCCGCACTGTTAATACTTTCTTGTGCTTTGTGCTTTGTGTATCACATTGGACTACTGTAAGATATTGTCTGCATATGATTTTACAGTGTGTCATTTTCACACTTGGTGTTGAAGAACCTAATCCAGCAGATTTATATATTATGAGACTGTTTTGTAGATTTGTGATATACAGTACAATTGGCACCTTGACTTGATAGTGAATTAATTTCTGATCTTGGGAGGATACCTAAAATTGATCAATTCAGAGTGAAGACAGAAGTCTGGATATTTTATGTGGAGTGTGATGCTAAAGGGCCAAAATGGCCATTTTGTGCGTGACTGGTTGATAGATGCCATTGAAAGATGTTGCAAGACAATTGGTCCAATGCATAATCACTATACTTGCAGCTCTTTGCATAATTGATGAGTTTGAAGAAAAAAAAACCTCGAGTTTTCAAATAAAAAACCTTGAGTTTTTTCAAAAAGTGACCAAGTTTTGTCAAAAAGCTGCTGAGTTTTTCAAAAAGTCAGTGAGTTTTTTTGGAAACCTGGCTCAGTAATTCTAAAAGAGAAAGAGCTCACTCAGTTTTTGAGAAACTCAATGAGTTTTTGAAAAAAACTCGCAGGTTTTTTTGAAAACTCAATTGTTTTCTCTTTTTCCAAAGTCATCAATTCTGTAAGGGGCTGTACATACAAAGAGTTTGATGTGATACATCCTTCCCTAATCCTAACTGCAACCCTAATCCTTACCCTAACCCCTAACCAGATTGTACAATTCCTGAACAGTCAGTCACCCTTTTTGGAATTGGATATCTCCTGTTCTCCAATAATTAACTTCCTCAATTCAAGTAGAAATCATATTTCAATCTGCACCTACTTTGTTTCAATATTAACTAGCCATTTGGGGGCGGCGGGCGCCGCTCTCATTCAGAACTCCCAATTCATCCTGATGTCAAAATTTCATAGATTGAGCAAAGCGCAAAACCAAACCTGGCTCGCAGCGCTGCGCAGCGCTGCAAGCCGTATTTTGGGAAGCGCAGCTAAAATCAAACTTGCTCTGGGGAGGTAACTATAAGCGCAGCTCAAAAGAAATCTCACGGGAAAATCTCAACGAAAAGCGAAATTTACGCCCAGCAGCGCTTCGCAGCGCTGCAGGCAAAAAAGAAGCGATTTTTTTTTCGCAAATGAAATAGATTTTATTGATAAAAAGATACGTGAAAGAGTGTTAAGAAAGGTAAAACAAAAGGCAGTAAACAATTTAAAAGAGCGTAAAGAAAGTTAAATCAAATAAAGTTGAATGAAATAAAAAAAATAAGTGAAACAAAGATATTAGAAGTGAGACTGTCTAGTCTTCTTTTTGATAGCCTTCTTTCCAAACTCAAGAACCTTGCCAACTTCACCAAAGTCTCCAGTAAAAGGTACCCCTTCAGTTGCCCAGATTTTACCACTAACCGTCATCTCAATCATTCGAGGAACCAACCCACCACGTTCAGCTGTGCAGACTTGACCAGCGATTGAGAACGATCGCTCGGGCGCAGCTGAGGCCGCAGGCGTTGCTAAGTAATCTTGAGCCAGTGTCGATAATACGGGATATTTCCCAGCATGAGTCTGTGAATGAATCACACAAGAGATAAGTAGAGTATAATGTGGTTTAAAAAAGAATCAGTGGGTCGATTACTCACCTTCCACCAATCCAAAGCACATTGAGGCTCATTCATGTCAGGAGAAGCCATCAGGTCGATACCTTGAAGGTATCTCTCGAGTTCATTCAGTTTGCTGGATGTCACAACTTCTTTATAAAAATTCAGAAAGTCGTTGGAAGCCGCTTCATCTGATGTGTTGGTTGGAGGAGGGCTGCTAGCAGTGCTTGTTTGTTGAAGTCGAAGATCAGGGGAATCACGTTGAGTAGTGAACACTGACTCTAATAGGTCTTCGGCTCGTCTGTGGTGGTTAGAATCATTTCCGAAGGCGTGTGAAAAAAACTTGACTCGTAATGCAGGGTGAAAGATGGCCGCTAAAACTAATGTATCACACTCTAATGCTTCCTCCAGATAACTCTTAATCTTACTTAACATCACATCCACCATCGGGTATAGTGGATCATTCTCGTGCATCTTCTTTAATTGAGTTTCCATTGAAGATTTCAGCTGCACATACTTAACTAGGACCATACAGCCAGTGGGTTTGTCACCCTCCATCTCTCGAGTCAATATCTTGTATGGCTGTGAGATAGTGATGAGAGCATTAGTAAAAAAGTTAAAACAAAAGCGAAAGATCAAATGAGAGAAAGCAGGGAGGAATTTGAACACTTTGAATGGACACTTACAGTGAGAATATCTAAGATGTCCCTCATAGCTTGCCAATCTGCCACTGAGAATATCATCTCTTCGAAATAGCCATGCTTTTTACCATCTTTCCTTGGACGTCGCTTCTTTGAGTGTACTTCAGCTAAATCTTCTTTCATCACAGTGTTGATCAGCTGAAGTAAATGTCATTGTTCAGTATTGAATCTATACACATCGAGTTTGGAAAAGAAAACATGCTAACTTACATGCCGAGCTTCCCACATTCGCTCCCAACGCTCGGCGCAAATACCCCACCGAATACCATGCCCTGACAAAAGGACTTTGAGCTTGGGTAATCCTTCTGAAGTACGTTGAGTATTGGCTATATCTCGGCGCCGATTGAAATCAGCCCGATGAGCGCTTGACCGAGTGATTTTCTTATTGACCGTGTCCATCTTGAAAAAGAACAATCAAAACATTTGAAAAATTAACAATAGAAATTCTAAATAGAAAGAAGAAAACATTAAACTCACATCCTTAGTTAGTTGCTTCATGTAAGTATCACCTAGAAGGTACGCAGCTTGGCGGCTGCAATAATAACCGGGCTCGTCTTCTTGCTCGGTATCTTCTTCATCTTGATCAGGATTTGATTCAGCGTCATTGGAAGCAACACTCTCCAATTCGTCACTAGCTTCATCATATGATTCTTCAGTACTTTCAAGTTGATCGGCGGCTGATGGGTCCTCTTCTTCGTTGATAACGGCCATAAGCTCAACTTGAGGAAACCTGCCTAACGCGCTATGTCGGATACACGATGGTTTCATTCCAAGGGCATCGAGTCCAGCTTTGACAATCAAGCCCATCTTATGGCAGAAACACCGAACCGACATTTCTTTGGGCTTCCAACTGAAAAGGTGTCCTGATTTCAGGCCTTTGTCGTATAGTTGTTGATGCATTTCACGACCGAGTGTGAAATTATTGCTTCCTGAATCAGATACATTCGCGAGCATGTGAGATTTGTCATTATGTCAGTACATCAAAATAACACAATACGAAGTGAAGTGAAATAAAAAGAAAAGAAAAATATGAAAGAGATTGGAAAAGCGTATCTTTTGATATAAGTTGTTTTTCTTCAATATAGCCACCATTGGCTCGGCGAGCATTGAACCCTTGTGATGCCATGCAACGAGTTTGAAACTCAAGTGTCGCACGACAAACTTCCAGTCATTTGTAACAAAAGACACTGATGCGCCAATGAAAGCATGAAGGTTACCTTTAACGGTCCAAACATCTTGGATCAAGCAAAACTTGCTATTCAGGTCCTGTCAAAGAGAAAGTCACAGGAAAGATTAACTCATCAGTATTCAGTGAATATTGTAATTGAAATAAAATAAACAAACCTTGAGCTCTTTATCGATCACCGAGCTCCGAAGCGATAGATACAAACGCTTGGCTTCATCGGCCACCCACTTTCGGCCAAACACTCGTGCATCGGGTCGTAACCAATAAAATATGGCCTTAAGCATTGGATCATCAATTCGGGTGAAAGGTAGAGCTTGTGAAACTTGCCACACCGCGAGGCTTTGGTTGAGGGTTTGGTTGGAAAACATCGGTGCCGGGGTGATAAAAGACTCCAGTCCTCCTTGATGACCTTCCTGGCGACGCTGAATACGGAGTTCGGAAACTGTCGGAGGAAGTTTCGCACCGGCCGCAATGGCCTGTTGCCGACGAGGACATCCAGCACCAGACTTCCCAGGTGCGTTGCTGCCATCTCGATGAACTTTGAGGTTCGATCGTGAGCTTCCACTGATGCGGACTACCTTGCCACAAAACCAACAAGTGTAAGAAAAACCTGGGCCGTCAGGTGGCTGCAAAGAACATCAATATCAGCCATCGGATAGGAAATTCATAGAGGAAAGAAATAACACATACATCGGGCACTCCTTCTTTGCTAACTCCATGTACGGGGTTTTCAAAATGATCATATGGAGAGCTGTATTCAGGCTCAGGGGGCTGATTGCGCTTTCGTTTTCGGATCCGTTCGTTATCTTCATCTGAGTCCTGTGCTAGGTCAACTCTTGGTCGTGCCAATGGTTCCTACAGAGTTTCAAAAAAACAGTAAGTTTATAGTATACAATGATGAGATTAAAGTGAAATGAATACATACAACATTAGCACCACTTTGACTCTTCTGAGCCCTTGATTGGCGTGGGCGATTTACTGAGTTGCCTATCTCGACCTCTGAGACCGAGACAGAACATTCTCGGTTTCGATTTCGGTTTTGGTTTGAAGTGCCTGTGCCCTAAACAACATATAGCAGTGAAAAGGAAGTGAGAAAGGGAAAAGATGAGAATAAAAAGAAACAAAGCATTAAAAAGAAACAAAGCAGTAGTGACTTACACGGAACAACGAAACCAAGTCACGACCCTGTTCGCCGAGATCTAGGCCTCCAGGTAGAGAGGCTGAACGCTCTCGACGCCGATGAACATGTTCATCTCTAACGTCTCGGCCTAATCCTAAATCAACTAGGCCACAACGAGAGTCAGAAGAGGGAATGATCATGCCTGGTTCTCGTCTCGCTGGGGTGACTACGCGAGACGAGCGGCGGGGTTGAGTGACAGGTTCTTTGTCGGTCTCGTAGCCCGAAGACACAAATGAGGTAAGGGTAGGTTGCTTAGACTTAGACATGTTGATATTGGTAGATTGATTGAAGATCTAAGATTGATTAAGTTGTGGAATGGTGTGGGTGGAGGATATTGAATGATCGATAAGAAATTGATGAAACGGAGACAGAGAAAAATATCAGATCAACAAATTTGACACGAATGAGTCGATGAGAATGAAGACAGACTGGAAGCAGTACGTACCTTTATGTGATGGAGAGGTTGGTTGGTCCACCGTCCCAAAAATCGAAGCCACGGTATGTTGAGGCTGAGTGATATCGATCTGGATCTATTGTGGCATCGAAATTCAATATGAAACGACATCTGAAAAGAAGATATATCAGTTATATATCAGTTATTAGTCAATATTAGCAATCATATGATGTTGTTGGACAGAATGGTGTGTTTCAATTGGCTGGATTTGTGGCTTGGTGCTCAGGTAATACCCCTGAGAACCACTAGCGGAAAACGCAGCGCCCCCATATTGGGGGCCCCGAATGTCAGCTGGAGACGCAGCGCCCCGGGGCCGGGCTTCCCGGCCAACGGAGCGGCTACGCCTCGCGCTGCACGCTTTCCTCTGCGCTGCAAGCCAGGTTTGGCAAAACCAAATGGACTGCACACAAATTTCAACAAACTCAACACTTCTCAATTGAAATCACCAAAAAGACCTCCCAGCAAGATTTCCAAACCTGAAAAACATTGAATAACCTGCCCGCAGACGTTACCAAACAAGATCAAAAGAAAAAAACCAGTACTTCAAACAACACTAACACAACCAATAGAAAATACGCTGGATGTGACTCTGAGAAGTAAAATGATCAGATTGACAGTTGTTTCAATTTTTGCTATGAAAAGTTCTTAATTGTGCTATTGATGCCTCAATGTCAATGAAATTTGAAATCATATTGATGGAAGGTGGCTGCAAAATCATCATTTCTCAAGGTTTCATGGTTATACAATTTTGGAGATTGGAGATTGAGTGACAACGGCATCTTGCGCTTACAAAAGGTTTATCAGGTTTTGGCAATTTATCATAAGGAATGAAGCAAAGATTATAAATAATTGATGTTCTAAAATAGTCAAACTCTTCAGATTATCATGATAATATTGATCATCATTCAAATCCACCAGCATTCTAGCAGCGGGTGCCGCTGTTGTCAAACCAAACTCAGCACATTCAGTCAACAGAGAAGAAATCATGGCTTGATCACTGGGCAGAATGAGACTTGCTCAATGATCATAGCATGCATCTTGTGAGGATAAACCAAACGTTGGGGAACACAGGTCACTGGGACTCAGAGACAACTTTGGTGATATGTGATTGCACAACCAACATTGTGCCATAGATTGATCTACCTTGGGAAATTGATCATTGCATCAAGTGCTACAAAGTAACACAGAAGCAAATTATTGGCATTGAGAATTGAGTGAGAATCAATCACCTGTATTGAGAGAAGCCTCCCAATTCAGTATATTGCTCACAGTATTTACAGCTGAGCATGTCAAGGGCTTTTGTAGTTTTGTTTGCTGGATGTGTTTGCCAAATTCTTCTTTTGCTGCCGGAACACCCAAAGAGCAATCATTTTACAGATGTTTCAACAAAGATTTATTTTTTTGAAAAGCTCATCAACACGCAAAAATGGGGTTTTTTCTCTCCGCTAAGTGGAAGAATACAGAAAAGATTGAACCTTGAAACAAGGTTTTTTTCTCTGATTTTACCGGCTGCAGAGACAACCTTCTCCAGGAAAAGTTGTCAATCTTTCTTGAAACAGCTGCATACCTCCTTTGATGAGGATACACAATGGCTTCTGGTTGTGATTTCAAGAATTGGTCTTTCACCCTTTGTATTTTTGACAAAAAAGTAAGGTAGATCAACTCAAGAATTGGATGGAGATAGATGATTTACTGACTCAAATCACTCAAACTGATTCCAATGTACATATTCAAATCTTAACTTCTTTAGCAGAAATGGACAGAACTTGTAGAATCCACCAATAAATCCAGATTTCAAAATATCAGTGATCAAGATCACTGATGCTTTACCACTTTTTTTTATTGTTTTTTAAAATTCTGAAATGAATTGATTTAGATGATTGTTTCACTTCCAAATCTGAAGTCTTGGATTTTTATATACAAATATCTGCTTGGGATCATTAAGGGTTTTCAGGTGGGGAAGTTGCATCTGAAGTTTTATGTTTTCCATTGGATGATATTTGTACAAAGCTTGTGAGAGGGTGTAAAAGTTGAAAGATATTCTAGATAAAGCCATAGTAAGTAACACTTGAGACATCCACAATGTTCAATAGTTGCACTTCAAAGTTGGAATATTTTTGCTTTCTTGGTAAGTTCTCCTTCTTTCATAACAATAGTTTCAAATGAAGCACAGGGCAGATTGTTGTAGTTGGGAGTCTATCAAATGAGGACTATGATTTACTGATTAAATGCTTGACATTCAGTAGAAAAAATCATTGATACATTATAATCAGGATTATAGTGATATGATCAACATCAATCATTGGTATCTTGTCCATTGATTGGAGAATAACATAAAAGAGACGACAGAAACTCAACTGACAGTCAATATCTTGTCAAACTTGTACTTCCAAATGTACTGATCACAAATCTGAATTCAGGGCCAGGAAAAAATTACGATCTGGGGATAAATCAAACGTTAAATCATTTCAGATTATTGCCCACTTGATCACAGAAGATTTATTAAAATTGAGTAAATGATTGCCTGGAAGAATCTTAATTTAGCATGATTTCTACTCATTAACAAAGTATCCTGTGTTCTCAGAATCCAAGCTTCGATTGTGTGAAATTAAAGTGCTTTTCCTAGAACTTCATACAGGATGCTGATGAAGTCAATTATATTTACCATTTCAATTTATGACATAGGTTGAAGATCAACAGCTATCATTGAATTGAACTTGATTGGATGTTCATCTTTTCCATTCTGGTTTCGATTCAAATTGAATTATGAATTGCTTGAAGCTCTGCCTCCACCTGAAATACATCTTGGTAATGCTAATCCAAGGATCTCCGGCCCAAGTGCTGGTACTGAAGCCATAAGACATTGAGATATTGTTAACCTCCATGACAGATTGCAATTGTGATTGAATCAATTCCTTCTTTTAGAACCTTTTTATCTAAAGAAGGGATGATCAGAACTGTAAAGATTGAAAGAAATAGATGAAATCAAGATTAGTAAAGTGAGTATGAGTATGCAACCTATGATCTGATGAATGAAATTTTGGCTGAATGTTTCAAGTTGAGTTACTTTACTTATTGTTCCACTTGAATCGGCGATGGACCACTTCCATACAATACAATACAATGTCCTCAAAGGTAAAATTAGTCGAATCAAAATAGTTATCTCATCAAACCAATCCATCAACTTCAAATCATCGAATGAGTCAATCAATTAGTTTATTACATCTTACTACTCATCATCTCTTCTGAAGACGTTCTGATAATTAACTTGATGCATCAAAGCAATTTCAATCTTCAATTGATCAAGCCAAAAACAAAGAAGTTTGGGTGAGTAAATCAATCGCATCAAACCTATAATATGGTCAGAAACTGATTATATATCTAAATCATACCTCATAATCAGTTTGCATATGCACTCATCACCACCGTTCAGAATATTCCATCTCCACCAGTGCCATGTACAGCCAACTATCTTAACCGATTAGTCAACTTTATTACTTGTACTTTTGCTTTTAACTCTCAATCTCAACTTGAACAAGTTTGGGATTCGATCAAAGCTTTGATCCATTCTTAGTTTATTAAGATGAGGTCTGATTGTTTTGCTGAGTGATTGTAGACCTAGATCAGGTTGATTTGGATATGACGAGAGATTGAAGGTGATCAGAAGATTGGTGTAGTCGGAGTAGATCGATCGGAACCCAATAGGCAGCAGCTGATTCATCAGATGCGATTTCTATTTAAATTACATATCATCTTCAATTGGCTTTAAATAAAGACAAACATACCTACTTTTATCATTGATAATCTTTTACCAAATGAATTGGTGATTTCTCTGTCATCTGATTGACCAATCGATATGAGATCTTTTGTGCCTAAATCAATTCCAACTTTTTCATGTTCTGGTTCCATGGGTCCACCTGGAATTGCTAAATGTGATGAGCAACGATCGTTGGCTTTTTATAATTGAAAAGGTCGGCTTTTGAAGTTTGGATCCATGATTTTGAGAAAAATTCATTCAAAGTTGAATGTAGATTTGTCTTGAATTATTACATAATTGGAATCGCAAGTTTAGGTTGAAATCGATGTTCTTGGATTTGATTCAAATTAGATCCTATAGGATGTGAAGTTTTTCTTGATTTGACATTGAATTAATTGAAGAAGACGAAGGATGGTAATCGAGGTGAACTTGATGATAGAGTAGTCGATAGTGAAACCAGGTTTAATTTGAATACCTATTTTCAGAAAACAAAAATTTAGTGTGATCTATTGTCAAAAAATGATGATACCAAAAATTATACTCAACTGATAGCCACACTTGCTCTTTTAGTTATACCATTGGATCAAGATGGTCCTACTGATGGAGTTGCATTAACAATTTCTTGATTTTTGATCAGTTTTATTTTTGTTGTTGTTGGTACCACTAATGAGGATAGGGTGAGTTGAATTTATAGATAAAAGTCCTTAACGTAATTTATTTAAATATAATTTGTGGTTCTTAAGCTTTGAGTCAAGTCGTCTACAAAACAGACAGATCAAAAGGAAGGATAAGTTTCATTAGCTTGTCACACTTAAATCATTAGATTACTTTGAATATAAATTCAAATTCGAAATATGTAATTGATAATTGTACATAGATTTTCCGAGCGGCATGGTTTGAAACAGGTGTCAAGCAGTTCCGCTGCAGCAAGGTCAATGGGGGATGTGATTTGTGAACGTATTATGGTAAAAAGTTTTGGTACTTCAGGAGAATTGTGATGCTTGATGTTCCGGGATTTGATTGGTGCGTGGAGGCTCCATGATGTCTGATTGACAGTGGTCATTCTTTCCGGATGATTTGAATCTCTGAGGTGAGGAACAACGCGGTGGGTATATGGTTGCATTTGAAAATGACAGTGGATGCAAGTTGATCCACATGGTGGATTTCTGCCCATGTACAAAACTCAAATATCGCACTAATGGTGTATTTTTTCGAGTTTTGTAAGCGAACCGTCTTTGTGGTTAAATGTTATGATTGTGTATGACTTGGCATGCAGGTACAAAGCTTTGATGTTTGTGCATTGCTCCTCTGGCACTATAATGCACTATTCATTTGGATTGCTGAGGTAGATTTAACCTGCAAAACGCTGTGTATCCTCATTTGGCAACAAGAACTGGGCACTTAGAATCTATTGATTGGAATTCAAAACAATGATGCAATGAAAGGATCTGGTGGCAGGCCCTGAAGGGTGATGTTCCATACTGACTGGGACTTTGGGATTTTTCATTATGTAAAGCACCTGAGAAGTACAGATGCTTCGGTATGTAGCCGACCCTAACCGTATACTGTACGGTCGGCTAGTTGCCGATGAAACCTGCCAGATGCTTGCAGGCGAGTCAGACGATCACCTTAAAGGCACAACATCAAGTTGTACTTTTAGATTTTTGTTTCTCACTCTCAAATTCGTCTATTTTCTGATTTTGAACCACTCAAGTATGCGGGAAACATGTTTTACGTTCAGTTGAAAGATTTCAGGATCCAAGCGCCAAAATTCAGATGCAGAGGCAGATGCATCTGACTTTACACGCCATATACACATCTTCACAACCAGATTCATCTGTATGTGTACACTGCACAGCAAGTACAATACCAGATGAATCTGGATATGTACTGCACATCTTCACAATCGGACTCATCTGATCCCAAACACAGATGAATCTCCACCAGCAGATTCATCTGTGTTTTCACACTATGTACATGACAAGTGCAATGCCCGATGGATCTGGGTATGTACGCACTACACCAGACACGTCGGCCTACACAACAACACATTCGAGGTCAAACTAACCAGACACATCTGGTTACATTGGCACGCCTCATCTGAATTCAACCAGATGCACCTGATTCTCTACACACACTGCACACTACAACACCAGATGCATCTGGATTGATCTGCTTCACCTGATCTAAAGTTATCCAGATGCGTCTGGCAAAACTGGATGCATCTGGCAACGTTCTCTACACACTATCAACTTCGAAGCAATGAACCACAGATGTATCTGACTCATCTCCACAGAATTTTTGTGTCCTCCACGGCATCCGTGTGAGACAGATGCATATGCAAACCAACGCTCCTCAACATCAGATACACATCTGCTCATCCTTCCCTCCAATCTCAACATTCATCTGGCTTCTCATCAAATACCTTTGATGCTCTTTGCTTGAATTCAATATGTTTTGCTGACTTGACAAAGCACCTCTCGGACGTCTCGGACAAACTGTTTGTTAAATTGATACATTTGGCAAAGACAGGTTTTCTGTGAACCATTTTGCCTGCCTCTGGCTATGTTGATGTTATCAAAAAATAAGATTTTCCTTGAAACTTGGATAAGAATAGGTGTGAATCGATGTTAATAAGAAATTTAAATGAATTAAAAAAACAAAGAGCTGAATAGAGATCAGTATATAATTCACAAAAACTAAATCGAAGACCTTCGAACTAAATGCGAACTAAATGGCTTAGATGAGATAACTGAGATGAGATCACTGCCCGAAGTTTACACATGTTCAATTTGTATATAACACCTTCACTTCAAGATTCAACAAAAACAAAGAACTCGCATTCTGTAATACAACTTGATAGATGAGTACGTGAGATGAGATACACAACTGCCAGAAATCTCTTCAATTTGTATACCCCGTTCCACTTCAAGATTCAACGGAAGAAGAACAAGTCGCTAACTTAACTAAGTCCCTCGATGCTGAGACAGCTGTCAATCAACGAGTTGAATCAGCATGTCTCAGCATGAGGGACTTACATCTAAACTCAGCTTTTTGGCCTGAGGGGTAAGAAATCCTTTGCAGAGGAAACCTTGTTTTTCTCATTTCCGTGAGCTCACCGAGGAACATTTTACCGCGCTTCATGGGCATATGCGCTGGCTCTCGCTGCATAATGTACAACTTGATTGATTGAAATTCCTCGGTTGTTCACCGAGCTACATATCTTTTGATTTTGTCATTTTTGTATGTAGCTCACTTGTAGCTCACTTATAGCTCACTTGTAGCTTGGTGTTTCATCGAAATAAGTCCTCGACTTAGCAGAGCTACATGTGAGCTACAGGTGAAAATCACAAAATAGTAACTTATGTAGCTCAGCAAGCAACCGAGGAATCTCAATGATTTCACTTGTACATTTTGAAGAGGAGGTCGGCGCATAACCCCATGAAGCGCGGTAAAAAGATCCCCGGTGAGCTCACGGAAAAGGACAAAGAAAGATTTCCTCTGCAAGGAAATCCTTACCTCTCAGGCCAAAAACCGGACATTAGATGTAAGTCCCTCATGCTGAGACATGCTGATTCAACTCGTTGATTGACAGCTGTCTCAGCATCGAGGGACTTAGTTAAGTTAGAACAAGTCGTTAAAAAGAAAAGAAAGGAAAATATTTCAATTTAAATTGAGCAATCAATCAAAGAAAGATCTGACAAGCTTGTTAAGTTTGACATACAATCTGTTTATTTCGAGGTGGTGGTCATCCTTGTCAATTGAGTACTTTGTCCATATATTACGTTGTAATTGATTAACTTTTTATAATTGATACAATTCTTAGCATATATCTCTACGTATCGTATCTTTGTGAAAAAAAGTGAAAATAAAAAAACAATTGATTTTGGTCTTATGAAGGAGTATCAGACTATCAGATGCATGTAATTCAACTAATCATATCTATATGTGATGCCTCTACTCAGATTCATCTGATATGGTACGTTCCAGAATACACTACTCAGGTTGAATGGCCCTTTTGAGCCATCTATCCAGATCCATCTGGTATATGTAGTTAATTTACCCAGATGTATCTGGATAGGTTGTCAGATCAATCCGATATGCTACGCTCCAGAATACACTACTCACTTGAGCTCTTTTTATGACATCAGTTTACTTTGTAATATACTGTGTATATTGTGCGCAATTCAAGAGAAAGA
>NW_006768872.1:0-15395 GCF_000204055.1 Melampsora larici-populina 98AG31
TGATGGTCCTTTTACCATCACCCTTGTGTTATGGACGGAATAGACCGTTGCCATATTTTTTGAAATTTACTTCATCGGATCCTTCTGTGACGACTGATTTTGCTCCATCATACTTTGAAGTATCATTATTACAACGTGCTACTCTTACTGCACTAGGTGTTTCAGGGACTCATGAGGCAAGTCATCTCGATGATCTTCTCTTGTCAAAGCATGCAGGGAGGGTTTTACTAACTTACCAAACTTCTTGTCTTGTACAGAATACTCTTTCGAAAGGTATTCAGCATCCTGATGGACCTAATCGTGGTATACATGCTCCATCTGCTAATAGTCCGTATTGGAGTAGACGGTATGAAGGTGAATTGTTGTTAGGAACCAATGCGGTACCCGACTTTACTTGCCCAAACATTGTTGTTCAGGTGCGATGATTTGTTTGTTTGTTTTGTGATTGATTGGTGTGATTGACTGATGATTTTTTGATCGATCTTGATGCTTTTTTTCTTCATAGTATTTCTTTAACCTTAGAGTTTCTGTACCTAATCAAGCTACAGATCTAATTATCTCTTTACCAATTCAGGTCAGTAGATTTGATCAAAATAACTTATTCGATGAAAAGGAAAGCTGATGTGTTTGTTACGTTGGAATCTTTAGCTTGTTTCGGCACCTCGTCAATCTGGATCAGCTATACCACGTCTAAGAGATCCAACACCTAATACTCTTCATGATCCTCAACAAGGTTCGACTATTACGTTTCCTATACCATCACATCATCTTTCTGGTCTATCTACTGAAGATCCATCACCACCGAGTTATTGGGCAGTACAAGAGATGGATGCTCAAACTTGATGGATCATCTGACTTGATTTGAAATGAACATTTTTGTTGTTGATGATGATGATGATGATGATGATGATGAAGTCATGAAGGAATTTGTTTAATTTATTTTGTAGCTGTTTGATCATTTTGCATTGTTTTTTTTGCATTTTTGTTTATTGCAATTATCATCTGCATCGTTTCCTGCATCGTTTCCTGCATTATTTTTCCTGCATTTTTTTCATTTTATTTTTTAGGATTTCATGGTTCACATGATTGTATTTATGGAATTTCAAACATACATATACATCATATATCAATTCTCACTACATATATAAATTGATGGATTGTTTTTTTTGTTTTGTCTCGTTGTTTATTAAAAACTTGATGATGATGATGATTTTTCTCATCTTTTAGTTTTTTTTTGGAGTGTTGATGAATTTGATGATGTGGAATATGGAATGTGTGTTGATCTTGAAATTTTTTGTGTACTGGATTTGGTTATGTGAGAACAGTAGCGGTACACAAATATTAAAACCCGCATGCAAACCCGCATGAAAAACCACATGAAAAACCCGCATGGTTTTTTGGTTTTTTCATGCGGGTTTTTTCATGTGGGTATAGGCTGGGTGATATGAAAACCCACATGTGAAAAAGAACCAGTATGGAGTCAAATAACCCCTCCTCACAATCCCCACGTACCCCAATCAACTCTGGATCCACGCCCACATTTACTCCCACCAACTCAACTAGCTTAGTTCAACCAGTTATTGGAGCAAACATCGGTGGAGCTCCCGCAGCTTTACCTTCAACGACTTTCACAATCCCAACCCTTTCCGCATCGGACTGGTTACGCCTACAGCAACTCAATTCGATCTCTACTGCTCTAATGCCCATATCGAACAATCAAGCAACACCTCCTACGGCCACTCCTAACGCTCCTAAGAGGACTCGAGGACGCCCTCCGAAGCCAAAAAATCCGAAAATTCACAATTCGCTTCGTCCATCTCAACCTGATTCTGATTCTGAAAATCAAAATGAAATCAAAACTCAAGATGACGAGCAGAATGATCACGAACCCAATCAAAGAAGCTGGTTGATCCCTCAAAGCGAGGATGGCAAGTCAGACATGGATCTTATTGTGGAATGGTGTAGTGTATATGAAAACTTCAACACTTGGCGCACCCAGAAGCAGGTTGTGATTTGCGAGAAGGTGGCTCAATTTCTCGCCAGCAAGAATCATCTCAACAGACCGGGTAAAGAATGCTTGAAAAAGGTAAGTGTGGTTTGCATGTAGTATCAAACTTTCTTTTCTAATCATCATATTTTCATTACTTTCATTTCCTTTTGTTGCATTATATAGATCAAGGCGCTCAAAAAATGGTTCAAAGAAGCTAACGATTTGAGAAAGGGGACTGGGGAGGGCAAATCACAATGGTGACAAGTTTGAACATACACTCTCGAAAGAAAAAATTGAAGAATTCAAATTGGCTAAGAAAGCAGGAGGTAATACAAAAGAGGATACTCAGGCCAGTCTTCAGGGTACGTGCATCCAAATCTCGTTTACTTTCATCACTGTCTGTCTGACTTTACTTCTACAGAGAGAGTTCTACGTAAATGCCCTTGGTATGAAGAACTCGAGCCCGTTATGGGTGATCGACCATCTGCCAATCCTTTGGCTGTGAGGGACTCATTAGGTGATCGAGTTAACGCCTTGACTTCTCTCAATCAATCGACATCCGTCACCAACTTTGAAATCGACCTGTCTCAAAGTCCGAGCGATGACTCCACCCCTTACGACCCGGATTGGGAAGAAACTCCGCTCACTCAATCTTTACGGCGTCAGATGTCGATGGAAATTCATGAAGAAGAAGATACACAAAATGTTCCAAACAACAAACCTCTTGTCCGACACCTTACCCCTGTCACTCCTCTTTCAAAACCGACTAGCAAACGTTGTCGTGTCAACACTAAGGATACTAAGGATGCTTTGATCATTCCTGAAAATCAATCACCTCAAGATATCTTAGGCATTAACGCAATAGCCAAATGTCTCAGTACAAAAGAAGAACGAGTTGAGAGTGAGAATCGTGCAGCACTTACTCAAGAGAAGCTGACCGTTAAAATTGCCAATTCAATGTCGACTATGATCAGTACTAATCGCAAAAAAGAACTCGCCATGAAGAGATCATTAGCTATTGAGGAATTGAATACGAAGCGGGCCGTAGCGCGAGGTCAAATGATTGTAGATCTCATCGGCAAAGGCATGGACTCCACGGAAGCAGAAAAGGTGGCTATGCATACTTTGCCTGACATCGATCCCTCTCAAAACCAAGCCTCAACCTCGAAATGAACATACAAATCTTTCAATTGAACTTTTGGAACTTTTGAAAGACTCCTACTCGAGTCAGTTTATTCAAAAAAACCTTCACCCAAAGCTTTTTTAATCACTCCAAATTCAAATTGAGATCAACACCGAAAAACTTTCTATCTCTCTTTCTTTCATATATATCCGCTGAAAGTTGAATATTTCATGCGCATCCCCCAAAAAAATTATCTATAAAAAAATCGTGATCTGGTCATGTATTCCTCAACTTTTTTTTTCTGCTTTGATCTGCTTGTTTAGCTTCCTTCTGTTTTTAAACTGTTATGCTGCAATAAAAAGAACTATCAATTGTTGTGTTGTGAATTCAAAATCATGGCCAAATGGTTTATTAAGACATGCAACAAAGTGAAATGTTTGTAGATGTATGTTTTTATCATACTTAAGAAATTGTATTTTCATTTTTCAAAAACAAAAACAATTTCTTTAAAATAAAACAAAAGTTTGAGAACAATTAATAATTGTTTGAGGTACAAAAAGCTTGAAATAAGGAATCACGGCGTTGGACTCCCCCGGGCTGGAAATTTGGAGTCACCCCTTGTTCTGCTTCCCAAGTTTCAGGTGAAATTTGGGAATTATTCATTCCAACCATTGGTGACCCATCTACTATCATGAAGTTGTGCACCACAACACATGCCAAAATCCATTTGCATGCATACAGTGCATCCTTTTCGCTGGTGATAGATAGTCGCAACTCGTGAAGTGATCCAAAACGACATTGCAACAATCCATTACAATGCTCTGATGCTATGCGTATTTTGGAAATCGAGTTGTGGAAATGATGTTGAGCCGGTGAAAGGTTATGGAAACGCGATCGCTTGAAAACCGGGACAATATGCTCTGTAGACGCATATCCTGAGTCCGCTGGAATATACTCCCCATCAGAAAAGTATGAGGAGATATCTTGATAGAACTGAAGATGGTACGATCAGGATCAGTATATGAAATAAGAAGGCAATGATTGAGATTTGATAGGAAACCTCACCCGAGTAGATTTCAAAACCCGTTGGTCGTGTGCAGAACCACACCATCCATGATGTGCATAGAGAACCTTTCTCCAATTGTCACATATGATCATCGAATTCAATGCATAAATTGATTTTCGAGTATAATAATCCTCCTTGTTCTTGGAGGGAGCTGTGGCCAAAGGAACCAAGGTTCCATCAATAAAACCAATACACTCTTTGAAAAAAGAACTTTGACCAATTCGATTCTTGATCTGTAATCGCTCGTTTGCATCCGGCCATCGTACGTACTCTGCTTCAAGCTCAAGTATGGCATGAATGCACCGTTTGGTGTAATTATCTACACTTCCCTCTACCGAAATCAACCCAAATTCAGTATAAGTAATTGATACTAATGGCGATTTTGGACTTACCGGCCACAGAAAATAACTTGGCTTTTATCATGCTAGATCCGCCATTTCCTGAACATCCAAAATTGGCCAAAGCTACCAATAGTTGCCACTGAACCGGCGCCTGTTTACGATAGGAATTGTTTTGAAATACTAGAGATGATCCAATCTTGTGTAGTAGTTTGATAAAGTCGGGCTTTGGCATGCGTGCCTAAGACAAGTATCAAAGAAGGATGATCAGTATGACACCTACAGATTCTTCAAAGAAGCACCGAAGTTGAACTTACCACACTCATCCAAGTGCGTTCAGTTTCGTCAAACCAAGCTTGAAACGTTTCAGCTTTTGTGCTACCACAAGGCCTTCAATATCTAGGGAGAGTATATCTTCGTCTTTGAACTTCATCTCGTGCGAGTAATAGGGCTGCAAGGATTGATTCATCTTCTTCCCGTTTTCGCTTGCGTTGGTTTATGTGGGCAAACTGACCCAAGGTAGATGTCATCATGAGAACGTAAGCAAAGAGCAAGATTTGTGTTTGATAACCAAATTCGTCGTCGGATTGGTCTTCATCGTCATCGAGGTGATACATAAAACCAACTAATGTGAAAGAAGCCACTAATGTGGGAAGGAAAGATGTTGAAATGGGTGAAGTTGAGGGTGTGGAGGATGTGAGTGCAATTGTGGTGTCAAGTGATGTCAACACCTTCCGACGGGTAGAAATTCTAGGCATGTTTGAAGGGGTTCTGGATGGGTGGGGCTCTCAAATATCAATGGCTACCCACATGAAAAAACCCGCATGAAAAAACCAAAAAATCCATGCGGTTTTTCATGCGGTTTTTCATACGGGTTTTCATGCGGGTTTTAATATTTGTGTACCGCTAGTTTCTGAGAACTGGGTATAGTAGGCGGATTGGCAGATACAAGGGAGCCTATGGAGAAGAGACTCATGATATTTACAGAGCGAGGTTTGGATATACGGATAATTTTGCTTACAAGTGATGACAAGTGAGAAGGTATGCTTATAAGAAGTTGGGTACAACACGAAGTTTGATCGAATGACTCCATTGACTCTTATTATTCTGATTACCATCTCATTCGATCGACTTCAACTTCAACTTCAACTTGAACCTCAAGATGCCTTCAACTAATTCGAATCGATCACATCCACATCAATCTTCTTCACGTATACCTTCTAATCTGAATACTCCCAATGTTTCTAATAATTCAAATCAACCTCCAACTGTTCAAACTCGTCTTAGAGCTCGTCTAGGTTCTCTTCCTACTAGTTTACCTCAACCTTCATCTTCGTTGCCTCTTCGAAGAAGATTACCTGCGAGTAGTCTTATGCCACCTGGTAGTCCTCTCTTCGAACAAGCTGGATCTTCTACTCTTGCAATGTCGCCTCGTCAATCTCCTGTTGCGACTAGACCTTCAACTCGAGCTGCTCAATTGCAGGCTCAACAGTCATTTTCAAGTCATAGTCTTACTCCTCTTCTCAATAGATGTTTTTCTACATCAGGTTCTCCTCAAGTACCTAACCTCACTTCGAAATTATCTCAACATGATTCGAGTCTTCAAGACCCTCAAATCTCTTGTAGCTTTGATCAAGATGGTCAAGATGAAAAAATGAATATCCAATCAACTGATCCTATCTCGTTTTACGATTCTGGTGTTCCTGATCACCTTGAAGAGGCTTCTATGGAACAAGCTCCTGATCAAACTTCATTGGATTGGACCATGACAGATCGTTTGAGATTATGGCGAGATGACGCGCGTGCTCAACATCTTTATGAGACAGCAGCCTTTTGGGGCGCGAAAGTTTATGGATTGACATCTAATCCTAATGATGCATTTTGGCTTGCTCAAGTTTATTTCCTAACTGGTCAATTTGTTCGAGCAGAAAAGATCTTAACTGGTGTTCGAAGAATTGCACGACGGCCACTTGATCTTGAAGAAATCAATCCAGATTCCACTCATGATGATTTGATTGTAGAGAACCTCACTGCTGCTCATCCAGATCGAGAAAAGAATGAAGCTGGTCGAGAAGAGACAAATGATTTAGCGCCCGTTAGGATGACAGATTATTCAACTGCTTGTCGATACCTTGCGGCTCAATGTATGATTCGACAAGGAAAATGGGAAGCTGCTATGGAAATGGTTGGGGACGAGAATCCGTTTCGACTCGAATCGCAAAATCAACATGATCTCGATCAGCCTTCAAACTTGGCCTCATCTCAACGGGGACCTAAACTAAAGGGACAAAGATCTGAACACGTAGATCATCAGCAGGGTTCAAGTAAAACAGGATCTATGGGCAAGAAGTATGCTGATAGTAAAGCTACTATGGATGGTGGAATCAAGTTTGAGTCATCAATGTGTTATCTTCGTGGACTGGTCCATCTACAAAACAAGTCACTTGACCGAGCCAAGGAATGTTTCTTGGAGTCTCTTGCTTTGGATGTCAAATGTTATGAAAGCTTCGAAGCACTTGTTGGTGGGAACATGCTCGAACCTGAAGAAGGTGAGGATCTGCCCCACTTCATTTCAATTTTTTTTTTCGCTTGACTATCTTATGACACGTTGCACGTGTTCTTTTTGCGTACAAAGCTGAGTTCTTTGTCTTCTCCTCAAGAGTGGGAGTTTATTCAATCACTTGGATATCATCATCAAACACCGGATGATGCACTTTTTATTAAATCTCTTTACACTGTTAGATTAAAGAAATTCAATCATAAGGAAGAAGTTTTCGAAGCATTTCGATTATTGAAAGAGAAATACAACCTTTCAGACGATCCGGACGCGGCTTTTGGTCTAGCTGATTGGTTATTTACGAATTATCGATTCCAAGATTGTCATCGGATCACATCTAGGTAAGACTTTGGCTCTTTATGATTCTGCTATGTTTCCCCAGAAACTGATGTGAAGCTTTCGATCTCTGAAGGATTCTGACCTTACATGATCATCATCCGCCTACACTACCCTTACATCTCACTTGTATGGCAATGATGCCTCATCTCCGACCTTCATTATTTTTGCTTGCTCATGATTTAGTCGAACGAGATCCTAACTCGGCTATCAGTTGGTATGCTGCTGGACTTTGGTATTTTAGTCAAAGACGTTGGGAGGAGTCTAGGAGATTTTTTTCGTGGGTTCTCATCTCTTTCCTTTTGATACTCGTCTTGAGTTTTTTTGACTGACATGTGGGATTATTCGTTCTGTTAGTAAATCTGCTCTTATGGATTCTAGATTTGCACCTGCTTGGTTTGGATTTGGACATGCACTTGCTTATGAAGGTGAACATGATCAAGCCATCACAGCTTACTCGACAGCTTCTCATAATTTTCAGGGGTACGAGCATTCCTCACTCAAATGATCAAGTCTCTGATTCACTTCGTTGGGAACAAAAGGCTGATTTGTTTTCACATTTTCTTTGGCTCGTCTAAAAGCTCTCACTTTCCTTTGTTATTCATCGGAATGCAACACATTCAACTTGCCAATCCAACTCTTGCGTCCGATTATCTTCTGGCGGCTAGTGAAATTTGTCCGTTCGATCCGCTCGTATTACATGAACGTGGTGTAGTTTGCTATTACCAAGAACAGTACGCATATTCCTTGGTTCGTCTTGATGCATGTGTTTGAGGCTGATGTTATTAAATCGGAAACTAAAGGTGGCAGGAGGGCGCAGAATTATTTGAATCTACCATCAAAGCTTCACAGAATAGTCAGACGGATCCTAAAATCTGGGCACCTACTTATTTGAACTTATCACATTGTTATAGACGATTAAAGTTTGTTTTTTCCCCCTTTCTTTCCGTTTCAATGAGCATTGTGTCTTCATATATCTTACGTGGCTTGGATTACCAACAGACGATACCCTGAAGCACTAGAGGCAGCAAAACAGGCTAAATACTTGCAGCCTCGATCGGCGGCTGCGTTGACTGCTACTGGAATGGCATTTCATGCCTTGGGAAACAATTCGGATGCTATCAGGATGTATCACGAGGTACGACCGAAAAATCTTTGTTTCTCTCAAAGAAGCCAGATGATGATCATAAGCTCAAACTATGTGTCTCTTTGTTCTGTTCAGTCACTTGCAGTACTACCTGCTGATCCAATGACGACCTCATTACTAAAGTTTTCATTAGATATGGAATGTTGTTATCCGATTTTACAAACGAATAGACCCTCAACTTCACCACCTGTTTCACCACCGTTTATGTTTAAAGGATTATCGAGAGAAGGATATGAACAGTTTAAAGAAGATTTAGAAGGATATGAAGAGAAGTTAAAGACTCAGTATGGTAAAGAATGTACTTCTTCTACTCTCTTTGGTTATGCGCCTGAGAAGGAGGCAGGAACCAGTGGGGTTGGGATTGGGGTTGGAGGATCTGAAGAAGATGGGGATCGGATGGAAGAATAAAGTGTGGGTTTTTACATTGTTCTCTTTGGTTTGGGAAATACAAATCGAGTGATTTGAGGTTTGGGAGTACAAAAGATACGGAGGTGTAAATTTGTGTATTTGATATAATCCTTGACTTTGGGTTTGAGAGGAAATGAGTGTGAAGGATATCTTTGTGGGTGCTAGAGATTTGAGTTAAAAGAAATATGTGGTCTGGAAATATGTGTTGGTTTTAACGCGTTGAAGGTTTATGTGTCTGATTCTGATGAAACTTGGCAGTTTATTATTGTCATGAAGATCAGAGCAAGAACATCATAAGATGTACAACTGCAATTTTAAGTATGTGATCAATTTGTGTGATGAGGATTATTTATTTGATTTACAAGAATCAACTATTCATGACACTTGGTACTACTTGGTGAGCGTATACTATTAACTTATGGGAGTCTGGGTAAATGGATTTGGGGTCTTTTGTTACATTCGGTTTCTAGCACAGTTGGTTTTGGTATGTTTATGTTTCACCAAAAATGTACATTTACTGATTTTTCATAGCTCTGGCGATGGCGATGAAGCTTGTGACTCGTAAGCCACAACCTCATCTCACCCTTTATCCACCACCCGTATCAAGATATCAATGCGCGGGTTTGTTCTTGCTGTATGTACAGTGTAAGGGGTTGGAATGAAAAGATGAGTTTCTTGATGAGCTAGCCAATCTGATCTTCGTATGGATCTTGGATCATAAATTAAAATGACTCATGTCAAAAGCCTGCGCTGGCTCATCTTCTTCACTTTTTAATGGTGTTGCGCCATAAATTTATAGCCAATTTGAAGTAGTCTTGCGGGCAAATTGCGGCACAAGTTGTGGAATTGATGTGTACATAGTTAAACACGAACTTGACCTTCTGAGACTCGAGAGCAGAAATGGCGCGATATAATATTCCTGCATAGCAACAGAAGTTGATATTTGCATATACACAATAGCCAATTCAAAAAAAAACTTGTTCCGAATAGTCCACCTACATATCCGGTCGAGTTTTCTTATGATTTGTGGCTAAACTTCAGCCTTGAGATAGATTAAGGGGGGGATGTCTTGACTCTCTGTGAGTCTTCGAAATATAATGGACACAATTATTAGTGTCATCACATTCACGGAGGTGTTGAAATTCAATTACTCTCAATCAACGTGGGGGTGGGGTCCAGAGGTTCAAGTCATATAGATTTTTTTCAGACAGGTTCTGAGGGCCAGGCTGTGCGAGGTGGACTATGCCTTGTGATCGAATGCGTTCGCTGCGAGAGATTCTTGGAATGATGGGCTATATTTTTCGATTGGACCTACGTGACCTCAATAACATGCTCCTAATAGTCATGAAAGGAATTGCTCTGATCTCGGGTTTCCTTAAGAATTAGAAAGAAACAAAATAATTAGGTAGATTGGAAAAAAACCCCTTTATGAATGTTCTGGGTGCATACCAGGATCATCGGCCAGAGATTGGACAGGGTCATTTTTTACATGATTGCGAGGAAACCTTTTGCGAAAAAAAAAGTTTATCCGACAGAAACTGGTGAACCCATCCTTTGACAAGAATATTTTTACCGTATGGAAAATGTAGTAGCCATGCGAGGGCGAGGGAAGACTGGTATCGCGGTAAGTCAAGAAGCCTGAGATATGGGGATCCCGGATCTGCGCTCTCTTCTCATTCCTCTATGTAGCGCGATGACTATCATCTCGATGGGATCGCTCCTACGGGCGCAATGTGATGCATAGGATCGAGCACTTTGCCTACTACATATGTATTTGTGAAGTAGACAAGTAAGGAGGTTTCTAGGCGTCAAAAGACGTGATTCATGAAGGGCGATAAATTGAGAAATTCTTCAATGAGGCTGATTTCTGCCGTCTTTTCGAGTGGCTCTTTTACCTATAGATCAGGCAGCTGTCGTGATGTACACCATTTCAGATTAAGAAACATCAAGTATAGATGTACGAAGACGTATGATAATCAGATGAGTCAGTCTCCGGAATGAGGTCCTATCAAACACCCCTTGCAGGGAAGTTGTTGTATTCCGTGCTTCTGTGCTATCTGCCGTGAAAAATCGGCATGATCAGGAGTAAGGGAACTTGATGATATATAATTGAACACAAGAATGATCCCTTTGACGCAAACCATCAAAATCAACACAGACTTTCGCTTTATCATAATAATAACTTTTAATTTATACACTCTGATATACATTCAAATGAATTCCCTTCACTTTTCTGTCATTCTTTCGTTTTTATTTCTAGTTGCTTTTGAAGCTAGTTCTGTGACCCCTCTTAGATCTCATGATATCTCTTCACGACATCGTCGGAATCGTAGAGCTGCCGTTTTACCATACGCACCTAATGGTTTAGATGCCGCTGTTTATCATTCAACACTTCAATCAAGTTGCAAATCACCTTCTTACTCAAAGGTGATCACCGTTACTCAACCAATCAAAGTTGCAGCTAGACAAACCTTTGATTGTAAATTAGTCAAATATCAACGTGCTGATCGAAGTTGTAACTTGAATGTCGAAAGAGGTGGTGATCAAGCTGTTTTCCTTCTTGAAGAAGGAGCTACATTGAAAAATTGTATTCTGGGTTATTCTCAAGAGAGTAAGTTGATTTGAACTTCTTTGAGTATGATAATCAGATTTTTTTCTAATCGTGATGATTTCTATGCATTTTCTAGGTGTCTATTGTCTTGGTACATGTCGAGTCGAGAATTGTCATTGGTTGGAAATTTGTGATGAAGCAGTAAGCTTTTATATGCGAAGCGGACAAGCAACAGTTAGCGGTTGCTCATTTTCAAACGCAGGTAACAAGGTACATATTTGTCTTCGATTTCCAATAGGATGCGTCTAATATTTTTACAGAACAGTCCATGTATTAATCCTTTTTTGATTTTCCTCATATCTAGGCTTTACAATTCAATGGGTAATTTGGTTCCAAACTCGAAAAATTGATCTGATCAAAACAAACACATTGATTCTTTGTGGTACCTTTTTGTTCTTCAAACTGATCAGAGGTGGAACGGTGGTTGTCAATAACTCTTGCTTCAGTAACGTTGATATTGCTTATCGGTAAGACTTCAGCTCTTGATCTATTGATCTTTAACGTCCACTGATCATTCCATATTGATATTTAGCTCCTGCGGAAAAAAATGCTCAACATCAAAGAGGGAAGTCATCTTCAACAACATCGTCATCAATGGGGTGAATACTTTGGCGGGATATAATCACAGAGATGGTGATACAGCCCATGTTGTAAGTTACTCTGGGAAGGCTAAGAAATTCATGTGTGAGGTCAAGGATGCAAACACTCCCAAAGGTCACTTGCCACCCGGGTGAGTGAAATATATATTTACTTGAAAAATCTGAATAGAATCTTTAAGACGAGCGCCCTTTACTAATTCTTTGATTGTCAACTAGGTGCACCCTTGCATGATTAGGATACATGTTTCCAAATTTCCTCTAGCTTTTTCAAATTCGATCCTATGATTGTGATGTCGGATTACAATCTCACTTCAAAAAGTTGATCTTTTTTCTATTCTCTATTTAACATCTATTTATGTGCTTTCGACGTACCGCTGGATTGATGACCATGTTCATCTAGGTAGAATCAAATGATATTGATTGTCACTGAAGATTTCAAGTTGTATCTTGTAACCTGATTCTGATTGTTTTAGTAAACTGTTTTGATTATCCGATACTCATATTGAGAATGATTTATGTTATACCCAGTAGCTCAAGTTGAAGTCTGAAAGTAGACTTGAAGGTGATTTCAATGAGAATGCAATTGGATTGGTCCTGTTAAAGGAACACGTTCAATATTCTCAACTCCTAGCTACGTGACTTATATCTAAAGCTTCAGATGGATGATGTTGATTCATTGACTAGGCGATGGTTTGCGTCAAAATGCTCTTGTGCAAAGACAATCCTAAAGCAGTGCTGAGATCAATCTTATATAGGTCCCTCTCGGTACTCGTCGTACGTGAGCTCCACCTTTGTGTTAAGAGGTGTCGAGAAGAGCGATATCAAAGAAACAGATATGACTTTCTAGAATTCAATCCCTATAGCAATATTTTTGACAAGAACAAAAAAAACCTCAAATTCAATTGACTTTGCAACAAGACCTCTCATCACTTCTCCGTGCGGGAAAGAGGCACAATAGGGGTTGGGCGACGCGCTGCAATTTTTCAATTCATCTTTCAGCGACAGAGGATTCCGCCACTCGAATACCATCGAAGTCGCCCGAATACTTTGGGCCAGAGATATCACAGATTTTCCCCGAGTCCAGCTGCCCCGATCCATCCCAATTTTTTAAATACTCGGGCCCCGTCCAGAGTTGAATGACCGAGGCAACACGATCAGGCTATGCTCCACAGTCCAGCACACTCAAATTGAAGTGATCCTTCGTCGACTACATAGTAAGCAACTGAGTCTTTCTTTCACTCAATCAATTAATTCACTGATGTTTGCATATTCATATTCCTGTAGAATTATATTATCATCTACTCGGTTGGAATTCCAGAAGCTCTCTGTGCAAATGTTTTAATCGATATACCAAATGTAGGAAGGAAATGGGGAATGGTCCTTTCAGCTTTTGGAATGGGAATTTCATTATGTTTATGTGCAATTGTAGATGATTTAACTACTGAAGTGGCTATGAACGCATCGGAATATTTTTGTGAGTTTTTCTCTTTTCATTATCTCCGAAAAGACTTCAAGATCATTTGATTGATTTCTTTTGCTTTGAAATCTTCAATTCAAACTTTATTGAATGCTATCCTTTATGCTTTTACACCCGAAGCATTTCCAGGCCCAAGTAAATAATTATTTCTATCTTGATTGTTTCATCATCCAAACTGATTGTTTTTTGTTCGCTTTAATAGTCCAAGGATCAGCATGTGGATTAACTTCAACTTCAGGAAGATTATCATCAATCATTGCACCAATTGCAGTCAGTTCAGTCATAGATAGATCAACTAATACTGTACTTTATTCAGCTGGTGGTGGTGCTATTGTGGCTGGTTTAGCTTTACCTGGTTTCCCTTTGGAAACAAGAGGTAGATCTGTTTTTGAATTTTCTGTTCTTTTTTTTGAAATTTTGGGGTCGAGGGAGCGGATATACTTGTATGCTTTAATCATTTTCTTGGTGGCAGGGTGATGTGGGTGGACGAAGCTCAAAAAACGGGATTTGTTTGGTTGTGGATGTGAATATTTAGTAAGTGTTTATTACGTATTCTTTTTAAGAGGTTGCAATTGGGATGGTTTTTTTTTGGATTGGTTTGAATCATGTATCATTAATGACTTTTTTGAAAGATATAATCTTTGGTTATATATAATCTTTATTTAGATATTTTCTCTTTTGCATTGTCAAGAGAGAATAAACTTTTTGAAATTTGGGAAAATTGAGAGTCTGGATGATTTCTTTTGGAGTCTCCAAGAGTGGGTGAACTCCGACCTCATGATGATTGAGATCAAAGTTCAAAAGACAAGATAAGAGATACATATATGAATCTGGGTTAAAGTGAGATGACTTGATTTACATGTTTATTTTGACTATTTACAACCTGATACAAAGATTTCCATACGCAAAATTCCATAAAGAAAAGCTTGAATAAAATGTGCACAGAAGAAAAAAGAAAGTGGACTTCTCAAGAAAAGAACCAAGTTAAAAACTCGATAAGATCATAGTGATTGAAACCAAACCTAAAAGAAAGTGATAAATGAATGTTTTAATAAAAAGGTTTCTAGAATTGATGGTTTTGTATTCAGAAAAACAATTACTTACTTTGCGAGGCACTAGAAGTGCCATCATATTTTTCAGTTCCATTCTTCTTGAAATGAGTTGGATTTGATTTATCTTTGATTGTTGTATCATCACTTGTATCTGATAAAGTACCTAATAAAAAAACCAAAAAAAAATATAAGGATTATAAGAAAAAGTCTTTCATAAAGGAATGATCAACTATTAGTGGTTGAAGAGTCTTCTTTATCAGTATCAGTATCGGTATCAGAGTTGGTGGAAGTAGAAGGTTCTAAGAAGCAAAGCAATGATTTTCAGTTTGTAAACAATTCGAAATGTGAATAGTAAAGTTTTTCTGACTCACCAGATTTTGAATCTGATGGTTTCTTTTTGGATAAAGCTTCGTTCTTTGTACTTCCAGACTTGTTGGTCTTGTATCTGAGCTTTCAGTAGTCGAATTCTTTTCAGGTGTAGAAGTCATAGTAGAAACAGATGGTACTGGTGTCACAGGTGTAGGAACATCAAACATCAGGAACGTCTTCATCGGGCTCCCCCGCGGAAGCCACCACGGGAACCACCGGGGCCACAGTTCCATCTGTGAAAGGTGGATCACGCTAAACATCTAGCGTACTACCAGGGGCTCAATGGCTGGCGAGTGGTAGGATTATGTGAACAGCCAAACCA
>NW_006768872.1:15495-29867 GCF_000204055.1 Melampsora larici-populina 98AG31
AAATAATAGTGATATATGATATTGTTTCCAACAGGATTCAACAGTGGCTTACTCGAGTGCGAGTAAAATTGAACTACAGTTGAATTGAATTATTGCAGCGCTTCGCCCAACCCCTAATAACGTGAGTATACGCTTTAAGACCCTTGGATCACGTATGAGGGAACAGAGAAACAGAGCGCCTTTTGAAAGGTAGCGAGGGAGACGTGAAATCTATATTTTGGGCTGAGAATTAACGCCACTTACCATGAACATCGCACCTCTTGCAGAGCAATAAAAATATCTAGCCCTAGATCAAAAGCCCACGAGCTGGCTTGTGCCTCTCATATGTGATGACGAGGCGACATTGATGCTTTGGGATGGAATGATGTAAGAATTGATGAAACAGAATTTTGAGCTCCCTGCATGAGCACCAAGTTATCAGGGTCTCAGGATGATAGCTGTCATTAAACCCTTTCCTGAGATCTATTGTCTTATATATAAACCAGGGACTTTTATTGAATTATGAGTACTCCATAGACTTCTCTCCCGATTCTCAATTATCATTTCCTTACCTCTGGTTAGTATCATTTCTTATCACAGCATATCTTTCACTGTTTTTATAAATTTTACTCCTCATAACCCTTCAGCTACAAACCTACCACGACAATAGATCCTCTTGAAGCTCCTCTCGCATTACAATTTCAACTCAAGATCTGTGATCGTCTTCTTTTACATTTGATACTTGTCAAGCTTGCTTAAACGTCACTTCTACAAATCTTTACACATAAACTGGACATCTCTTCAATCAATTTCAAACGGAATCCAATCCAGACATAAATTTCTTTCATATCTTAACATGCTTATCCAGATACCTTCAATCCAATCTTCTGTCATTCCTTTATTTCTCTTTTTGATTACTCTTGAAGCAAGCTTTGTGACATCATCAAATCCTTTACGATCACAACGAAGATCTGCCGTTCAACCTTACGCACCAAACGGGTTGAACGCCGGCGTTTATCATACCACACTCAAATCTAGTTGCAAAATTCCTCAAGCCACAAAGGTGATTACTGTAGACACACCCATCAAAGTTGGAGCTGGAGAAACATTCGATTGTAAATTAGCTAAGTATCAGCGTACAGATAGAAGTTGTAATTTAGACGTCGAAAGAGGAGGAAATCAAGCTGTTTTCATTCTTCAAGAGGGTGCTACTTTAAAAAATTGTATCTTAGGTTATTCTCAAGAAAGTAAGTTGATCTTAGAATTTCTTTCCAATCGATCATAATCCCAGAATGCTTTCTAATCATAAGATACACTTTTTTCCCCTTCTCTAGGTGTTTATTGTCGTGGTCAATGTACAGTAGAGAATTGTCATTGGTTACAAATTTGTGATGAAGCAATTGCGTTTTATATGCCAAGTGGAAAAGCAACCGTCAATAGTTGCTCATTCTCGAACGCAGGTAACAAGGTGCGCATTGTCTTTTGATTTCAGCTGGATGCTTCACACATTTCATGAACATATATTCATTTGCTTTGATTTTGCTTATCTCTAGGCTTTACAATTCAATGGGTAATTTTGTCTTACGATACATTCCTTAGCTCGGTTCATTTTGTGAGAAAATGGATTAATGTTTTGTAATGATTTCTTTTCATCGTCTCAGGGGAGGAACGGTCACTGTCAATAACTCCTGCTTCAACAACGTGGATATTGCTTATCGGTTAGAATCTCATTAAATCATTGCTCTTTAAAATCTCGCTAATTTTTTGGATATCTTTATTTAGCTCTTGTGGAAAGAAATGCTCAACAGCCAAGAGGGCAGTCGTCTTCAATCATAACACCATCGATGGTGTGAATACCTTTGCTGGATATAATGAAAAGCATGGTGATACTGCGCATATTGCAAGTTCTTCTGGGCAGGCTATCAAGCACATGTGTGAGGCTAAAGATTCAGATACTCCAAAAGGTCACACGCCAGCAGGGTAAGTCAAACATTCAATTTTTAAATCTGAATAGAAGCTTCAAGACGAGCACGCTTTACTGAATCTTTTTCACATTGTATAGGTGCACCTTCGCATGATCAGGGTGCATGTTTCCAGGGTTTCTCAATCTTTCTTAGAATCAATCTTTTGGTGTTGAGTTACAGTCAGATGTTTTCCGGTTTATTGACTAGACTTGATTGATGTGCTTCCAAGATACTACAGGATTGATGATTTATTCATCGCGGCAGATAGATATTGAAATTCATTGATGGTTCTAATTTCTTTTTGTGATAATCTCTAAATCTTTTTTTGATTATTCGATACTCTGATTGCGGTCAATCTTGTACCTAGAGGTTTCAAAGTCTGCTAAATATACAAAAACTCCAGGAGTATGTAGATGAATTGTTCTGTTCAAGACGTCTACCGCTTAAAGCCTACTAAAGTCTGACGACACGGTCTAGACTCTAAACACCCAAGGCTTAGGAGGCATGTCATTGACAGCATTTTGACCAATGTAAAAGATTTTTTGGAAATTTACCTTGATGAGTGTTATGACCTAGAACAGGGTGATAATTTGACAAAGAACATCGTGGTATAAATTGCAAACTTGGTATAATTCCTTCCGTCCAAACACTATCTTTCGTTTCATTCCTTCCGTCCAAACACTATCTTTCGTTTCACAAAACAAGTAAAAGAAATAGAAACTTATAAAATGCACACACACACAAAGAGATTCTAATTGATTGCAAACTTTTAAAAAAAATCATATTCAAGAAACACGTATACTTTCCTTCACGATACAAACTACATCCTAAATTGTTTCAAAAAACTTGATCCTTGCTATCATGATCTGTTCATTACTAAGAACATCAAAGCATGATATTTCACCCAATCAGCAGGCCGATATGCAATATTATACTTTTTTATCCAAACATGACACGTATCAGGTTTGAATTGGTCATCGAGAAAAATCGGGAATTGGTATCATCACTGGTGTCGTTATCAAATTTTCATAGTTATGGGTCGTTTCTTATAGATATATTCATTCACAGGACTTTATGAATGACTTGATCAAAAGACAAAATGAAGATCGAAAAGAAAGTAAGATGAGCAAATCAGATGAAGGAATTTAACAAAGCTTTGAATTACATACCAAAGATAAAATCAAAGTCTTCATGATCACCAAAACCCAGCTCCCTTTGTCCTGATTCCCTTCGCTTGATTTAACTGAGCTCGATGCTGTCCGAATCCACGTGGAGTCGGTTGATCAAGATTTCTTGCACTATTGTTCTGACGTGGATCTCGATTCTGCTTGAAACTCAATTCAGGATCATCTTTCCCCATTCCGATGATCATGGGCCGAGCAGAAGTAGAATCATGCGACTTTCCAAAATCTAAACTTCTACCTTTCCCTTTGATCGGTTGTTGTGATTCAGGTCGGCTCCGATCGATCAACATAGATCGCTGTTGACGTCTTAATCCTTCTGGATGATTGTGTTTTCTAAAGAGTCGATTGAATTGTGCTTGCATCGGTCTGAGTTTGAGTTTCGTTGGTTGTAGCGCCAGTTCCTCTGCTGCAGACGAGGGTGTGTTAGGCCCGTTGTAGTCTTGCGTGCTCTCTGATTCTCCTCCGCCACCTGCTGCTCGACTAGTCACACTATCCCTACTACCTCTTCGACTATTATTGGCTTGTAGGGCACTCAGAAAGCTTTTGACTCGTTTTAGGCTGCTCATGCTTCGTTTGCCCGTACTGCTGGCAACACTGCTTCCGCCAGTCTTCGGTCTGTTCTTGGTCAGTTTCGATGGCCGCCTATTCAACTGTTCGAAATCAGTCCGAGGTGGAGGATAAGATGATGATGCAATCGAAACATGGCTAGTTGAAGGATTTCCACTTAGTTGATTATCTCTACGGAGGTCTATGAAGCTTTGAGGCGTTTGACTATTTCTTGGCATCCGTTCTTGAAACTGAGATACCGGTATCCCATGCCCTCCAGAAGCTTGTGATGGTATACGGGGGCTTGGAAATGGGATGGCTGCCGATTGCGTATTTGGATAGACCGGATGAGCTGGTTGAGATGAGAGCTGGTTATAAGGGTGATGACTCCAATTAGACTTCAGCTGCTCTTCCTCTTGAGCTTGTACCCAGGCTCTGGTATCCGGTACAGGAAGCTTCACAGGTTTACTGTTCTGCCTTTCGTCTTCATCATTTGAAAGCTGTCTGATGTTTTGTTGATTGATAGGAGAAGTGGGTGGAGGATATGGATTTATCTCCGGATTGTAGACTATTGGTTTGAAATGATATGATGTAGAGGCTTCAGGTTGATGTTGGTCATGATTTGGCTGGTAGTGATGATCTGGATACCGATCTGGTTGAATCGAGTTCAGCTCTAACGGTCGATTGTTTGCCTGATCATAATTTGGCCGTCTTTGATCAGACATCATGAGCGGATCAACAAAAGACTCAACCATTGGATCTGATCCACTTCCATTCGTGAGTGGGGCTTTCCCTTTATGGTCCGATGGGTTCGAATTTGGCTTGGGTTCCAGGTTTGATTCGTTTTGAAACTTCTGAGGATCAGGTGGGTGATTGAAAGAATCTTTCAAGTCACTATAGTTTTGGTCATCAAGTGCTAAGATATTCGACTCCTGTTTTTTATGCTGATGATGCTGTGGATTCGAGGATGTTGGCAAGGTAGGATTGTGTTGATATGGCTCTGGTGATGGTACAAAGCGTTTGGGTGAATCTGGGTTCACAACTTTCGGTTGATCATCAGTTGTCAAGTTGATTGCTCCATGTCGTTCGTGAGCTTGGAGAAGGTAATCGATTTGAGAATGATGCTTATTCCTGCGTGATTTGATTTGTTTGTGAGTGGCGTTGGGATCTAATGAAGCTTGAATCATAGCCTCTTGAGCTCTATGTTATGCAAAAAGACGAAAGACAAGGGGACACAAAAAAAGGCAAGAGAAAAGAAGAAACAAGAAAAGAGTTTAGTGGAAACAGTCACAAAAAAAACCCCTGAGGAATTTTGCTCTGTGATTTTTGCAGATAATGTGAGGTATAATTGCAAGGACAAAAATGCGGTGTAGCGGAAGACTGCAGGATTAAAAGCTCCAAGGGGTACAAGACGGAAATCACTGCGATGGGTCGGGTGGAACTAACTTTGAAATGACACTGGCTTCCCAATTGAGAGCAGCTAAGACGGCACCTGGATTGATAAATCGAAAAGTAAGATAAGAATTGAATTAGTGATTTTATGCTAGATGAAGAAAATGATTTGAAATGAAAACGTACCATCATATGAAGTCGATCGATTGATGAGTTTAATTGCACCGGCAAAGGCACGAAAACACCTTTGTATCATCCAAAATCAAAACAGAATCAAAGATCAGCCTGGAATGAATGAAATCAAGGAATAGAAAGATAGCTAACCTCAATAAGTAATCTCTTTTAACATTATCCTGATGTACAGCACCCAATGAAAGCAAATGATCCAGTTCATCTACAAGTTGATGTACCATTTCAGTTTTATGTTCAGGATCCCTAAAAGTCCGAACTTCTAAAGAATTCAAAGCTGATAATCTAAGGATTTCTTTTCTAAGATCATTTCCATATTTGTTTTTGAGTAAAGTTAAAGATTGAATGAAATTTGATTTTAATTCGATGGGTTGAAGTGAGAACCAATTGAGAGCGTTTGAATTGGATTGAAGTGATAAGATCAAGTAATCGAGTTTAAGTTGATCATCTTGATCTGATATGTTTTGAGTTTTAAACCAAGAGATTAATTTGAGTTGATGTAAATCCCAAGAATCATGAAGGTGACCATTGAAGCTTGGTAAAGGTGTTGAAGTTGAGCTTGAAGTTGAAATCGTCATTTTCAAAACCAATCGATCGAATGTAGTATTGACTCTTGCCTCTAAAGGAAATTAGTTGTTGCCTATCACCAGTTGCTTCTTTCAAAAGATCAAGTTGAGGAAATATACAAAATGAACTAATGAAAACAAAGTAGAGATGAGATTTTATAGCGAAGAAATAGAAGAAAGAAGTCAAGTAAAGAAGTCAAGAGAAGAAATCCAAAGAAAAGAAACTTCAGCAAACAAGTAAACAACAAGTCAACAACTCATCAAACTTCAAATCTACACTCTACATTCTACATACACATGTCACAATCTAATCACGTGACCCCTTTTCACCGCGCAATTTCCCCCTTTTTCCTCTTTCCACCCTCAATTAAGCCGATCAAGACTTCAAAGTTCGAAGCTGTCAAATCTAAATCAAATCTTTGGGCGAAATTCCAGGAAATAAACTTCAATAAAAAGATGGTGACAAACTCCGAACTATATTTTGTACATATGAACCCCACCCAACCTGACGCGTTATTTGTTTTTGAATCACTTCGGAAGTTTTTGGAGATGGTAGAAAGAAAGAATCAAAGAATATTGGAATGAACGATTGATGATTGAAAAATTGATTCATAAAACTTTCTTCGGATCTACAAAGTAAACAAAGTGAAAGAATGGATTGCTTCAAACAATCTGGGAAATGTTGTTTTGAGAGTAAACTACAGTTTTATAAAAGTGATCTCGATCAAACCAAGGATATCTTTCATTCTCATCAGTAACACGGACAACAACAAGAACAACAATCTTCGCATCCGATCGCAAGAACCACCATGACATTCCTCAAGGCCATCGATCAATGGTTCTCAAATCTAACCACAAATTCAATCTCAACTTACTTTCCAATCTCAACTTTTACTTTACTTCATTCGATTCGAGTGGCTTATCTATATCATTCAGTATTACAATCACAAGGCTTTAAAGTAGGTATCAAATCAAATCAAGTTTCATTCTTACAAGCCAGTTTGGTTTCCACAACTTTAGTCATCAGTGGTACGACGATGGCTTCGGTTTTGAAAGGTGAACCATGGGGTTTGTTTGCCGATCAAGGTGCTGGTTATATGGTTTCGGCTTATATGTAAAAACAATTTATGAAATCTTATATTTCACATTCTTTGAATTTTTTACTTTTTGATGAATTGATTTCTTTTTTTCCCCACATTCGTTTCTCAAAAATAGGTTAAGTGCTATGGGAATGAAATGGTTACATCCTATTCTATCTAGCTTACCAGAAGATCCATTAAAAGTTTTATGTTTCTTGATTGATGGTTTTGCAACCACTTTTGGTCAGTCTTCTTTTGGCTCAAGTTGATTGATCTTTCAATTTCACTGATTCAATCTATTGGAAAGATTAGGTACATTGACCCTAGGATTAAAACCAGTGCTTCAAAATCCTCAAATGACATCAAAGACAACCGGTCCATTAGCTTTACCTACCTTAATCTTACCACTCTTATGTGGTTCAGGTGCTTCGATCTTAGTCCCATTCTTTGGTCTCTTGAAACCTAAATTCTCTTTCACTCATCCTGGATTCTTATCTGAACGTTTACCGGTGGATTTCTGGGGCACTTTTCTCATCACGGCTATCTATGGTACCATTGTGGATGGTAGGGGTGTGATCTTTGGTAATTTAAGATCTTTGTTATCTATCATTGGAATTGGTAATAATTTTAAACAAACAGAAGCTTGGATGGGATCAGAGGATGCACATGTGTTATGTTCTTTGATCTTATCAGGGGTTTATATCGTCAATGAGTTTGGTCCGGGTATCTTCCTTGGTCCTTTGATTCCTTCAAAACCTATGAAGACTCGAGCACCAAGATCGAATATGGAAAAACCTAGTCAGACTCTCTCTTGTGATTATTTTCCGAAATAAGCCAATTATTGACGATTTTCTCATACTCAAATTGTAGGAAATATGGCCGTCACCACTGGTTATGCTACAGCACAACCAATTCCTGCTCATGAATTGAAAAAAGTAAAAGAAAAACAATAAGTTTATTCAAAGTTTCATACTATCTATCATCCTCCGTTAAAACTCATCAACTTTTACGATCCACGAGAAATCTGTCACGAATCACTGAATGTTTCTTCAAAAAATCCTTTCTAATCAAACCTCTGCGGGTCTCATTCTATCTCAGCGCAAGAGTATTTTGGTTTGTTGTATTCATTTTCTTCAATGTACCCTATATGATCCTACGAAAAGAACAAAAATTGCAAGAAAAAATATTTTTTGAACCTCTTGAGTACCATATGTTGAGCGGGCCTCATGTGCCAAGCAGTAAAATGTATGACTTGCGCTGCCCATTCACATTACAAAAGCACAGCCAATGTACCAGCCGCCAAGAAGCAAGTAATTGTTGGGCAATGCCACACAGAGTGTACTTATACTGGGATAAATGTCAGCCAAACCTTTCAATCCCATCACACAGGGATATGAACGCATCCTAATCACCAAGCAAGTGGCTTACAATGGAAAGCTGATGACAGTACTGATGGTGAAAACCGATGTGTCAATGATGTTTGAGATTGATCATTTGTATGAGGAGATATCAAGTCATCAAAAATTATCATCTCTCCTTTGTTGCCGCCAGGTGCACCGTAAATAGCACACTGATCAGCACAAAACCACATGTGTGATCATAGCTTTCTAGGACCTCCTTGATATATCAACTTATATCTATCTGTTGATTGGGATCATTCTAAGCCAACTCATGATGTGGCATCTCATTCTCCAAAAATATCCCCATCAATCATCCACAATGTCTTTGCCCTATGCCACGTTGTGCATCCAATCTTATCACTTGTCTTGGTACTACTACCATCTGAGGTAGACCAAGCAATGTCACATCTCTTCTTCTCACACGTATCCAACTCTTGACATCCAGACAACAATTCCTCAAGAGTTGGTGTCAGCCAATACCTCATCGCCGTATAACAGGTTCTCGGATATTTTTGTCTTGGTTGGTAACATCTTGGGTAGCTACATATCTTCTCAAGTCTTTTCATACTCTACTCAGATCAATTTGACAAAACCTACGCAAAGCGTCCGAAAAAATATGACGAAAAACCTTCTGATCAGTTTAGGAAGGTTATCCACTACCCATAACTTCTGCCTATCACATAACAAGATCAATCACTGTGACATACGTCTCTAACAGAAAAGTTCTTGTGTCATGCAATTGAAAACCAGACTTTGAACGGCTGTAAGTTTTAAAGAGAATAAGTAAAACAAAGAGATAAAGGAAATAGAATGTATCGGTTGAATTAAAATTATGTTGTGTATGGGTACCCTTCTCTCGCTTCCCAACACCATTACTTTTCTGATCATTCACACTTGAGTAATCGTGCCTTCGTCAAGTCTAGCTTTGGTCATCGCTGCAATGATCGCACTTCCTACCCCTGAACCATCTTCTGCATGATATGTTTTCTGCATCATCAAAGCCCCCCACACAAACAAATGTCTATCAGTCAAATGTGACATAGGTGCGAGAGAGAGGAATGAGAGAGAACTGACAATTCCTCGACCCTTTTCACCAAATATATCGACGAGGGCTTGATGCAATCGTTCAGGGAATTGGGGGTATTTCTGTAGGGGGATCAGTAGCGTTGCGCTGGTTCAGGAGCCACTCTGCGCGTCTGGTTGCAGAATGAAATGACAAACATTGTATAAACTACCATCAGTGGCTACACCGCAGCCAGCGTCCAACATTCCAGTCTTGGAGACAATAGCGGCGATTCCACATGCTGACAATCTGGCACTACGAGTGCCGATGAGTTGAGCTAATCGGCGGAAAAATTGACGTTCAGAAATCGTGGTATCCAACATGAAGAAATGAGTAAAGAGGCCAGTGACAGTCAAGAGTTCTTCCGTCGGGTCACTGTATAACGTACGACATATCAATAAATTTGTATCCTATAAAGAGAAGAAGAAAGCCAAACCTTTCGATCAAGCTCAAGAACGCAGTATCGAAACAAAAGCTCTTTTCGATTTTATAGGTATTCTGGCCCAAGAACAAGATACCTTCCTCAATCATCTCAACCACAATCAACCGAAAGATCTCACCCAAGTACAACCCAGCAATCATCTTTTCAAATGCTTGTTCACCAGGCTTATTGGAAGTTTCATCAATGATCAGATCATACTTGGTTCGAGGTAAATGCTCATGTTTCTCGCTATCGAATGCACCCCATTCACAATTGATTGCCATCTCAGCGTCAGGAGGGAGTCCAAGATGGGCGATCTTGGGGATGTTGGAAATTTTCTCCATGTAAGCCGCATTGCAGCCTGTACCAAAGATCACGCCAATACGGGTCGAAGGATCTACATAGGATGATGCGATGAGCGTGCCAGTGGTATCATTGATCAAAGCCGTGAGTTTGATGGGTACGTTCTGTGATGAAGCAAAAATTTCGAGTTGATAGAAGCACGCTTGTGTAAGGATTGATCTGGTAGATAAATCTTAATCAAGGAAATTATATCATACGTGTTTCTTCAATGCCTTTGCAAACATCTCGCCCACATCATGTCCCTCCACGTTGGGGTTACCAAACCCTTTGGTCCATCGCAGGAGTTCTCCATGATCAATCCGCTTTTGACTGAGATGATCGATAAAATGAGCATCAGCCATTTACGTCTGATTGAGATATCGAAAGCCAGAAAACACACATGCAAGGATAACTGAACGTAAACCCTAAGGCGATCTCTTCTTCAAGTTGCAGGTTACCGGCCTCATCGGCATATTGGTCGTAAATAAATCTATTGTGACACATAAATGAACGTATACCTCAATTATTTTACGATCTTCAGATGACTGGCATAAAAAGGATTCATACGTGTGTAAACATTCTGCGCAAAAGTCGAACAATTTCTCGCCTTCCTGTTGCTTTTGTTCTTCAGTTAGTTTGTACTTTGCTTGGGTGATTTCAAACTTTCCTTCGCCTTCTAATTCAACATGACAAACTCTCAAATTTGTTCCACCTAGAAGATTATTAAGATCAGTATAGAAACATGGTCAAGAAATAAGTAGAAGAGACAGTCTCGAGTCTTACCTAAATCTACGGCGAGATAAGGACCAGTCTCTTTGCCTGAGGGCCAGCCAAAGACATAGGTAGGTATCATGGGCTAAGGCGAGTGGCGATCAAGCAAATGATTAGCAGGTGTCAAGAAAAAGAGCTGAAAACCATGTACAAAACCCAAAACTTACGACAGCTTGTCCATTTTCTTTGAGACCAATTTCAAGAGTGTCAATAAACGCATCGACAATCATCCTCATCCTGTGGTCATTCCGCAAAGTGTAAGAAATCAAATAGCCTGAAATTGTGGAAAAGAGTGGATTGACGGTTTACCTTTGGGGAGTAACCGTGAAGAGATGCTCAAACTTGCGCAAATAGTCTGCCATTTGCATCTTTGTCGCATGTGGAAGTTCAGCATTCTCGTGAGTTCTATGATAGAGTGGTGTGTGAGAAGGATGGTAGTCGGAACCATGATGTGAGTGACGAATGAGTGGAATTCGAACAGATGCCGGCAAAGAGGTGGTGGTCATAGATCGACGGTTTGATCGAGAAGATGCATGATTTGTGAGAAGCCGATTGATATGTGAAGTGCCATTAGTAGGCGAACAGTCGTTGAAGAGTGGTTTGTGACGAAGAGCGGTGGCAAAAGGAGTTGAGAGGTCGAGGGTATCAGATGGAGTGATCGATTGAGTTGAGTTGGAGGTTGAAGGGGTACAGAGTGGAGTTTGATCGAATGCAGACGGAAGGTCAACGGAAGGGGTGGCGAGAGGTACAGCGGAATGAGGCATGATGCGAGTTGAGAAACAAATGTTTAGAAATCAGTGTCAGTGGTATAATACTTATCACCAATGAGCTGGTCAAGCGGTAAAAGGTAATAAGGAGTCTGATGATCTAGCCGAATGCCAAATTCAAAAGGAATCCAAAGAAAACCAAAGAAGGAAATCAAGACGGAAATCCAAGCAGAAAGCTCAAATCGATCGAAACCAATGGCTGAATCAGAACCAACGATCCAACCCGCATCATGGAGCGAAAGCACTTGAGTCCATAAAATACAAGGATATTAAGGATATCTTAATTGGATAAGTTGTTATCATACAAATTCAATCGATTTCAACCATCGATTGAAATCGATGGATTCGTTAAGGTCAACCAGCTTGAACCCACCGGCATGTGGATGTGAAGAGTTTGTACAGTCTTTCTAGGATGATATTGGTCGACTGTATGTAAACTGCAGTACAGTCTTAATCAGGTCAGTTGAGTCGTGGGGAGAAGAAGAAGGAATCTGGCTGTCTAGGATTATAAAGCCAAGCTCAGAGAAAAGCGAGATGTTACCCGATGAGTGTTTAGGATGATAGATGGATGAAAGGAATTGAAGATAAAAGAAGGACAGATAAAGAAGATTCAAATACCTAGTATGAACTACGATTGAACCTCTACCATCAGCTAAACTTCGACTACCACTACGTCTTCTGATGGTAACACTCTTTCGAGTATTAGGATCGAATCCATGAGGATGATGATGATGATGTTGATGAGCAGCTGTTTGTGATTTTGAATGATTTGAGTTAGAATGATTAGCAGTACTTGAATTGGAGGTAGTCATCTCTTTTTTTGTTTAGTATTTGAAAGGGTTTAAGTTTGAAATGATCGGGTAAAGAAATCCAAATGCTTTTGTAGTTATTTTGTATTTTGAGATTGAGATATGGAATGATGAGATTGTAAGTTGAAGGAAGTTTGATTGATTGATTGATTGATTGATGGTTAGGTTGAGATTGATCAAGTCTTTTGAGACAGAAGGGATCCTAAACTGATGGATGGATGGATGATTTTAATTTTACTTCTGTGTTTTGAGATCTTGATATTTACAGGATGATATCTTAAATGAAGTTTAATATCGTAGCAGTAGTACTCTGATCAACTTTTTACTTGTCTCAATCAGTTTTCTCTCTTTTATCGTTCTTGAAGATGGTTGGGGTTCATACAAACTCAATTATTAGGACTTTTTTAATATCCTAGATTAATATAAATCTCCTTATCCTTATATCGCACACTATATGAGATGACCTTAACACCTTCTCATCGTAATCACTACCAACACTGATCTGATCTTTCAATTTCATTTGCTCAACTTTCTCAGCTTTGATCTGCTTTGATGCTTCTTATCTTTGATCATCATCATCAAATGTGAAAAATCAATTGCAACTACCAGGACGATCTTGGACTGAGCAGGATGCTCTACAATTGTATCCAGTGAGCTTTCTGTCATTCCATTTATTCCATTTCCATAAGTATAACGAGTTCCTCAGAGTCATCACAGCAAAATTCTCGATCAACCATGCTTGAAGTTACACAGCGTATTGAACTTGAATGCTGTCGAGAAAGCAGTGTTGACGTATGTACATGACTCACAGTGGTAATACGGCTAATACGGTGCTCATTTCTGTGTACAAGAAAGTCTCCAATCATGTGGGCTCCGGGAACCATCCTCGACTTGATCCTATTCGAGATAGCAAACTGAAAAATGAAGCTGAAGGGTTCGAAGCTGTACTCATCTGTCCAAATTCATCATGACTTCAATTTATGCTATGAGCGGTTATTACTGCATTTTCACAATAGGATTTCGAGGACTGGCAATTTGAGCAACTCAAATGTGTTAAATTATGTTTAGAAAACTCTGAGGGCGGTTCAAGTCAATAGTTGCGATCCACCTGTTTGCAGAGTCGCGATCAGTCTTTTTAGGGTTGTCCGATCCTTAAAATTCCTGATCGCGACTCTGCGAACGCACTTATAATTAGGTTTTATGGCTTTACCTTTTCAGGTACACCGTCTGCGAATGCGCCTTTTTTTCCTTGCTTTTTTAATTGTCTCTTGTTTTTGTCAGGAATTTTTTTTTTTTTCATCAATTTGTTTTAATGAAAATACGCGTTTGACGCACCACGAGTGGAACACCAAAAAAAAAACCAAAGAAAAAAAAGGTTTTTTTTGGTCCTTCGCACCGGATTTTTTTACGATGCCACGGCAGAGAATTATAAATTTTAAGACAACTAAGCAGATCGCAAAATGGTGAACCACCTCTAAAGGTGGTTCACCAACTTTAAATTTTACTTAAAATTTAAAGCCCCCGAACTAAATGTAAAACTTAAAAAAGGGCTGTAAAAGGGCTACTTGAACCGCCCTATTCTGAACGACGTTTCTAATTTTTCTTTGGATAGCTGAGAACTATCTTATGACCTTGAAAATTATGGAAATCAGTGAATGGATCCTCTCGACGTTCCCAAAACTCATGGAAGTTTTGATATGTCTTGATATCTTGACCATGCATCCTGCAAGTCACTTCTGACAGCATGGAGACTCCTGAGTCCTGATCGTGAAGCTGCCTCTTGGTAGCTGTAGGTGGATATACATATTGTAACTCCTGGAACAACTCTGGGCACCACTGTGATCACAAACAAACATGGGAACTCGTGCAAAGATGACACCATACATCTTTATTGATATTC
>NW_006768872.1:29967-31742 GCF_000204055.1 Melampsora larici-populina 98AG31
GCTGCCTCTTGGTAGCTGTAGGTGGATATACATATTGTAACTCCTGGAACAACTCTGGCACCACTGTGATCACAAACAAACATGGAACTCGTGCAAAGATGACACCATACATCTTTATTGATATTCACGCACGCACCACTCAAACAAACATCTTCAGAAAGAAAATGACTAGTAAACACAACAGAGAATGAAGTATGATAAAGGTAGATTGAAGTTTAATAGAAATATCTCTTTTCATTTGAGGAATTAAATGATGAGCAGGTTAAAGCAATATGGTGAATGAGTCTCTCATTCCGGATTCCAGCCCATGATTCAGAAAACTTTCAGCCATTTATACATCAAACCAGATCTGTATCATGAACTTTCTTCAAACAAAAAGTTTTAAAAGCCTCGAAGATATTTTTTGATGTTCCCAGCTCGTAAATTTCACAATGAGAGTAAAATAGAAGTGACTGTATAATTTTGTTCCAAACTTCTCTATCACTGGTGTAAAGATTAGTTGTGATCAAGCTGTCTGAGATTATACTAGTATGTATGTATACTAAACTGAATACTTCAAGTGGAGGATCTTCAGTTGCTACAAATCAAGTAACAATTTAGGTGACAGTACAGTCATCAGAGCTTTGAAGCAGTTTGTGTTTGATGATTGTGGACATAGTTTAGTTCAATTCTCATTGCAAGCTGTGATGTGGAATCAAAATTGAAGATACCCTGCTAAAAGGTGCCAGAATACTTCTCTGAGATGTGACCAAGTGGTCTCTTCTTGGATTGTAGCCAATCAAACAACCAGATGAGCCTCGAGTATCATGACTGTGTGTAACATGCCAATGCCACACCAGTCATAGAGAGCAAAGTTAGAATATCATGGTGATTTTTACTTAAGGAACAAGGTTTGCCCAGGAGTAGGCCACACATTTCATCTTATTACAATGGGTTCTAAAGTGTTCCATCCTTGAACACTTTCAATCCAATGAAAGAACAAAACAAATGTCTAACATGGGCACCAGAGCCTTCCAAACTACATGCATCAACACACGTACACATATAGATACATATATTCACCGCGAGTATAAAAACACCCTAATGTGAGAGAGTCTTTCGTTGATGCCATCACGGCGAGACGTAAAAGGACGCAGATGACACAGTACTTCAACATGGTATATTATAGCAGTATAAATTGACGAAATCTAGGAAGGAAATTGATCAAGAATGGAAAGGGAGATAAGAGAAACATTCCGAGAAGGTAGAAGATAAAGCAAAGGATTATTGGGCCAAAGGTCTTGTGTATGATCCGTGTGATTGTTGGCGGGCGTCAATTATGTTTTAAGAAACTCGGGAAAGGAAATTATCCAGATGGTAAAATTTTGATTTGACAAAAGAAGACTGGTGACTTGCTTCTGTTATTTCATAATCTTGCCAATAGCAAGTCTAATGCCAAAAACCCAAAACTATGGGCACCAAAAGTTTGAGCAGGGGCCTGAGTGCTAACAAACCAAGCGGTATAAGCTCGGTTGATCTGGCGATCCCGCTCGATCCGTTGCGGATCGTCCTCATCAGCATCGAGCAAGACTATTTCACTATCATACAATGCTCCTTCTCCCTCTTCGAGGATTGCAAGTCTTATTCGTTCAAACAAGGCAGCGGTCTGAGTTTCAAGCCGCTCGAGGGTGTTCTTCTTCAAGGGTCTGTCAGATGTTGTATCAGGACCGTTGAGAGTGTAACATGCAGCAGCAGCTTGCCTGCCGTCTCGCACCATCTTTGTCTAGCACTTTTTT
>NW_006768872.1:31842-95368 GCF_000204055.1 Melampsora larici-populina 98AG31
CGGCCTGACGTGGCTGGTGGTAGTGACCGGTGGACCACCAGGATGAGTATGATGGTGAAAGATGTCGATTTTTTCAGCCGGGATTTGTCGAAAAAGTTTTCCCAAAACTTTTTGAGACTCGTAATAGTCATCACCCTCACGACGTTCATGGTGCTCGGGACACATAAAGTCTGGTTTCATTCGATTAGGAGCTCGTGGCAGTTGATCGATTGCAACCGGAACTCTGTATTAATGATGAAACCACTTTCCATGTCAGTTGAATGGAATTCCAAAGTCCTGAACAATGGATTCCAAGGGAGCTCATACCCTGTCTTTGGATAATCTACCGCATCTGAATGCAATGATACTAGTTCAAGACATAGATCATCACGAGTACCTTGGTCCGCTTGATCAGCGATATGAAGGTGTCTTGAAGCGATCACCCCTACCAAATCGCTCGAGATATAATCCAGAAAGAACGCAGCGCCGTCTTCGATTCTGGTCCAACAAACAAAGCTCAAATATCAATGTACTGCCGCTGTATCGCATTTCGGGCTTTAAAAGCTCACGTGCATGGTCGGTCAAGTCGTTTCATCTCAGGGGCTGTGTAACTTGCCGGCGGATGCAACCTGGCAGTAGCCGGAATCAATTCAGGCAATGTGATCAAGGTGTAGAGATCGCCATCTAAGTCACCACCACCAAGACATGACGGTAGCGATCTCATGCCTGAGAATATTGACAGAGAGCTAGATTGAGCAAAGAACAAAAGTGAACATGATGACTAATAGAGAGACATACCCGCGACAGAGAATACCACACAGTTTCTCAAGGCATTCAATCGAGGAGCACGTTCCAGATCCAGTTTTCCAATTCCAGTGACGACTCTGACATCACCTGGATGCAGGCAAGGCGAGCGGGAGATAGTGATCGGGCCTTCCAAGTAGAATGGCGCCTTCCCCGGGTACTGAATGCAGGCATAGACAAAATTGGGTGGCAGAACTTGATCTTCATCGGCAACGCCGACGAGCGTATAAGAGGCGTCCAAAGGAATTCTTGCTCGGTACTTGAGATCCCGGAAACATTGCATAATCATCAAGTCATAACATTCCTCGATGAAATCAGACTGTGTATTGCCTTCATCTCCCATCAACGTTCCCAGTTGTCGCAAGATTGAGGGCATTCCACTGGTGCGAGCCATTGAAAGTTGATCCATGAGTTCACTGGCTCGACGCAAATTTGTACGCGAATGTTCAACTTTGCTAACAATCTCCCGTTGTAGCGCGAGAAAAACTTGTTCATGTATACCAAGATCTTCCAATACTTTGATCATAGGTCTATTCAGATACGCCGGGAGTGGCCTAGTAAACGAGCCCGCGATGTCGAGGGTCAGAGAGTCTGGTGAGACGAACTTGTCCATCGAAGGCCGTACGCAAACACACGCCTGTTTCAGGGTCGGATCGACAGACAACATTCCCTTGAAACCACCTAACCGAATCTGAAAACAACTAGACTTGGCATGGTGTCGGCGCTTACGAGATGGCAGTCCTGCAGACAACACCTCGTCTACTTGACGCGCCAAGTCGGGTGAGATTGTCCCCACGCCATCTGTGAAGCATGAGCCATTACGTTCGACATCCTCAATCCTGACGATTTGGCTAGGCAATAAAGTGAGGGATTGTCGAGTGGATGTAAATGCTTGTGCAACTCGGGCCATATATCGCGCAGGGATGTTGATCCTATTTCAACATCGGAGATCAGCATTCCCATCTCAGCGCATGAAATACACGGCATAGCAGATAATTCGTAAATGGCAGACTCACACTTTACTGAAATCACCCAGTCGTTGACGAATCGAGGCAGCTGTGACGAGAGAGTCTCCCTTATAAAACGGGCACACAAACCAAGCTTGATGCTCCCGTAACGCAGAAGAAGAGTAGCCTAAAAACTCGAATTTTCGTCCGCATAAGTTTAAGCCTTGGGTCAAGAAGTCGAGATATCGTGTCTTCAGTAGCCTCAAGATGTCCACATCTCGATCGGGTCGGAGTGTCAAACCGTTTTCCTCTCGAATGGAGATTCTGAGAAAATTGTGCGTGTCGCGATACATTCGAAGCACGCTGTTGGACTGCTCAGTCACTGGTCCTTCTAGTATGAATCGGCTAGGGGTGATGGTGACTGTACGACAGGGGAACGAGTCACCAGACAAGAGGCGGGGATCTGGAGTTCGGCTGTCGATCAAAGTGAATTCTAGCGATCGAGTCAGTCGGTCGAGGTAAGTAAGAGTGACACCTTCGTCATCATCCTCATCATCATCAGAATTTTGAAGGTCTCGAGTTTGGAATTGAGCTAGAATGGCGTTATAGTGTATCAGAGCGCGCTCGGCGTGATCTGGATCCACGCTGACAAGAGCTTCACAAACATTTCGAATTTGAGCGGGATCGAGGAGCCCATGGGATAAGAGAGCTTCGATTTGAAAGCCAACAGGGATTGTAAAGCACACAAGAAAGGCTTCAAGAGCGGCTAGGTTCTGGGGCGTATAGAGCTGCTGTTCAATGGTGGGGCGGGTAAAATGGATGATCTTGGGCAGTCGAACAGTAGTCTTACGAGTGCAAAACTCTTTGTAAGCTTCATAAGTTCCAAAAGTGATCCGTAGACGATCAGAGACGAAAGGGAATACGTGTTGTTCAGTGGTATGTGGACAAGGAATGCGATATCGAGTTTCAGTGACCTGGATCAGAGGTGTTCAAAGAGATCAGCAGATGGTGAGGGATGGATAAGGGGAAGGGAGAAGTTGATTCAACCTGTGCTCCTTCTTCCGCTCGTTGATCATGATATGACTGAGACTCATGGCGAGTGATTTGGATGTCTTCAAAAGTAGGAGGAGTGTCCAACCAGAGAGTGACCGACAGTTGATCTGCTTCGATGCGCTGTACAGACTTCATCCTGATTACCAGGGAACGGGCAGAAGAAACTAAAGACCATCGGATCCAGAGCAAGTTATTGACCGTATCAAATGTGAGTAGAGAATCACCAGTGGCCAACAAAAGAGAGAATTCAGAAGCAAAAGTCGGTTGGGCACTTTCAGTGTTGAGGGTACGACCAAATTCAAGACAACTGATTGAGAATGGACGCAGAAGTTTCTCCTGTTCAAGCTGTTCGGTCAAGAGTGAGATACGATCCTTGAATGGGGTTTGTTTGAGGGCTCTCACGAGATCAGGATGAGGCATTGTAACACGACCTTGACGAGTAGATTGTTTGAAGTTGACCGGGAAAGTACCAAAGATGATTAAAGGATTTACAGAGACGTAAGCGTCAAAACGTTTAGCCAATAAAGTCGTAGGAAAAGTGATGGTAGCCGAAAACCGAGACCTAACTCTTGAATGACGATATTGAGAGTTCGGTTGAAATGGTCGAGAAAAGTTTTCTCTTACAAGGACATCAAAGTTATGAAGTGCTTCATGAGCTTGAACGTTCAGTTCCCTAAAAGTTTTACCATGGAGTACGCTACTGATCACATCTATCAATTCTAATCTAGTATCTGAAACGTTAGAGAATGGTGGTAAATCTTGAATGTAAAGTTCCATCCCAACTAGCTTTCTTTCCAAATGCAAATGATGGAACTAAAGCTTGATGGATATCCAGAGAAGTTCAAAAGGAAACAGGATGATAAAATGATAATTGATAGATAACTTTGAAGGATTGAGATTCTTAGGAACACAAATTGACATCCATCTCATTCGAAACAGTCTTGACTTATAAGATATATCATCAGAAATGGTTCATCAAGCGCATTTGTTGAGAATAATCTTACAATGTTCTTCATGATCCTCGTATGATTAATTAATCTTACAATGGGTGATGAAACAAAAAAAACTTAATCTCAAGCGCATAACCAAATCACCAACAATAAAGGATTTCTTTAGAGAATCTGCCATTAGTTTGTAACTAAACTTAAATCAACTTTGATTGAGATTCAGCAAACAGAGACAACTAATGCTATATCCCGAATCGGGCATTAGATTTTGAGGCGCGGGGTGATCAGGCCAGGGTGACCTCAGCTTTCTTGTATTGCGCACATTGAAAAACCCAAGGGAAGGTTTTCCTTGCCTTGACCATGTGGGGGGGGCAATAGAGACAGCCTAGGAGCAGTGTTCTTCTTTGTGCGAGGTGACGGCGTCCGTTTCTCTCAACTCGAAGTCTCGGGACCAGCTGATCAACGACTTTTCGCAATGTCATTTCCTCCATTATTGCCATCTCGCCATCACATGCGTCTTTCCGGTTAAGAGTTTCGAGGGGCTGATGTTCATCCAGCGAGATATCACATCTGGAGTCTCGATAAGTAATTCGTGCTTGAAAACTATAACTTGAAGGGCATGGATAGTCTGCTCTGAGCTTCCTTTCTTAGGGTTGACGTGTTGAACATTGACTTCATTCATCGAAAAAAAATCTTGAAGGAACAATCATAGAACCCCACCTGGTCTACCGAGGTAGAGCCCAATATGATGCATTATGAGGATTTATGCCCAAGGATAAGTTCAAAACTGGCATGCATGTTCAACCACAACCGAGTTTGTCAGGATCTGTGGTGTGTTAGACAAAAGAGCTTTCCCTATGATGTTCTCTTTCTCCCCTAACCTCGAATAGGTTCTCATGTAAAAAGGCTATCTCGTTTGAGGACTTTGATATGCGTCAGTTTATTATTCAAGTCCACCTTAGGTAAATATTGAAGATGGAAGGGGACGAATAATGTGAGGTGTGCACATGCACATAAATGATTTGAAGGATGTAAACTTGCTCGACAAAACTTGCACTTCTCATAATCTGCTTTTAACAGAAGTGAAACAAATGATGAGCTCAAGAGCTGTCAAGATTTGAAGAGCAACTATCGATTGAGTCATTGGGCGAATCCTAACAACAGAGGTTATATGAAGAGCGAAAATTGACATCAAAACCTGTTGCTCACGCCAAAACGCCTTGCTTGTCGAATCTAGGCTTTAGACTTCAGTCCAAATTCAAATTAGACGACAAAAGTTGAAGAGGAATCGATGGACACAGTCAAGTAGTGTTAGAACTCAGCGCAATTCAGCAGATGAGATGTAGATTGTAAGATGTAGTAGATTGACTTGAAACCCAGCAAATCCACGAAACTAATCATGTACCCAAGCACCGCGATAGGTCTCAAACACAAAAAAAGGCTGCAAAACTCGTTATAATATTAAGAAATGACTTCAAAGCGGTATTGGAACTCCTGTAGGATGGAACATGAAAGGAATTCAAGCAATTTCAAACAAAGAAGGAGCACAACGGTAATTACAATGATAGGGATAGAGAAACAAAGCTTATGTGTACCCAAAAAGAGCTCGTTCAGGTTGGAGAGGATGAAATCCATAAAGAACAGCGTGGTCTCCAAATAATCAATGACGTAGGTCACGGATCTTTGCATTCGTCATCCAGAGGCTCTTGAGGGTCAGCGACCATATCAGGCAGGTCTGGGTTACTTGGCGCAGGTATTGCCCTCGGACTCCTTTCAACCACCCTTACTAAGATCTGATGCCGAAATAAAACGTCAGTCAACATTGAAGCTTTGAAGGCGGATCGTAACACGTACATTTTCCTTCAAGATCTCACCGGGAAGCTCTTGAGTCTCTTCATCATCTACATCAGCTGTCCTTAACACAGTGCCTTTTCGAAATACTTCTCCTTCCTCCAATGTCAATGACCGACTATGGCTCTCGACCGGCGATCTAGGCGCTCGGTTAATGTACGTATCTTCAGACTGCTCATGATTACCTGGTTTATCATCATCTACAGTATCGTCATCAATATTTTCTTCGCTTTCATGAATTGGTAGTGGGTTGGAGAGTCCTGTGAGATCTAAATGCAAGCCGTGCGTCGCGTCTGTGCTTGACGATCTTGAAGGTCCAGGCTCGGAAATGGATACTTCGTGAGGTTTGTGTTCGGACGTCGAAGCATTGTCAGTGGGAGAGTTGCTAGTGATGATTTCGCTTGTCATACCAGTTGGTAGAGCATCATGAGTTTTATTTGGACTTGAGGAGTGACCGTGTGCTCGTACAGCTGGCTCGCCTTGATAGATAGAGTCGGCGTATCTCAAGGTCTTGCTCAGCTGCAATTCGATTGTGGTAGCCCTGCCTGTTTCCAATTCCAATCACAATGGAAGTTTAGTCGAGTCAACTGAAAACCTGTAAGGGCAGAACAAGTCTTACTTTTCAACTCCTCTGAATTGAGCGCAGTCACAGCCTCTTGCAGTTGTAGTCGGCTCGCCTTAGCTTGATCGAGAAGCTCGCGAACCAAGTCTGTGCATTCAACTACTGCTGCTCGACGTTCTTGTTGGATATTCAATTTCCTTCTCTCATCTTCCCTGATCAGATCGGACAGAACAACACAGGTAGCCTCAGCCGAGATCAATATATGTTCAAGGGAAGGCAGCGGCTCGGATTTTCTTTGTTCTCGCCCGGACTTCACTGCAGCTGGCTGTATGGCAGAAGTAGACTCTGAGGAAGGATGCTGCTGACGAGTCGTGAGTTCTCGAACTACGGTAGACTTCAACATGGGTTGAGAGATGGAAGTCATTTGACCCCTTTCAAGAGCTTGTCGCTGAGCTAATTCGGTGTTGCGAACGCAAGACTGTAAGATTTCTTGAGACAGTCGGGCAAAATCGGGGTCATTTGGAGGAATGTTGATGTCCAAACACCGCAAATTGGTATTCATCTTGACTGAGACCGCCAAGGCCATTACTCCAGCAATGTCGATCTGAATCCGTTTTTCGATGATTAGTGCTTATTTGATCAAAACCAGAAAGAAGAAACTCAACTGAATAATTCTCAGTTAGGTCTAAATGGATTAGACTTTGCATTTCCGGGAGAAATTCAGCCAAGGCAATGGCTCCCTCCGAAGACAACTCTGTTTCAGACAAAAACAGTCGCTTCAAAGTAGTGTTGACAGTACAAGTGGTACGTAGCGCCAACATCTGCCAATATGGGGAGAAGAATCGCGAGCGTGTAAACGCAGTTAGTATAGATGTTGATCCGCAGATAATACGTTTCTTGCTTACTCACGCCTTCTAAGCCACCCGCGCAGCATGGATTTTTGCTCAGATCCAAGGTTTCGAGACATGTATTGAAGCGCTACAAACCATTAAGAATCATGAAACAGATCTTATCTACGCTTCACCTGAACGGTAGAATATATGGAAGCATAGCAATTCATACTCACCAGTGCATCTGACAGGTGAACCAGGCCGATTGAATCTATCTTGTTATCTGCTAGATTGAGCACCTTCAACGTTCGATTCTTTTTCAGGACTTGAGCAAGGTAAAATACGTCTGCACTCTTCAACTCGTTTGATTTTACATCCAAAGTTAAGAGATGCCCCATCTTCGGAAGGGAGTCAATTTTGGATTTCAGCTTGATGCGTTGCTCGTTTGCCTTTTTCACCTCTTGCTGGATCATGGAGCTGATACCACTTGATGGCTGATGTAGACCTAGCTTAGCGGCCCCGGACGAGTCACTCAGCGCCCCGGAGGAATGGCTATCTGGTTGCTGAAACGCAGGTTTAAGCGAGATGCGGTGATCGTCGAGCAAATTAGTCTGTCTGGCGGTGACAGAGTTGGAACTCTCAAATGGCGGGGCTAGTCTCGGAGTAACAGCTTCATATTCGGTACTATGGATCCCCTGTCGTAGTAGACTTTCGAGTGCGTTTTCTGAATTACTCATAGGCGTTCCACTTGACGAACCATTTGGCTGCACAGGCCAATCTCGAATCATTACTGCCAACGCAACAGCTCCCAGATGACCTATTTTGTTTTGCCGCAAAGATATGTGTTTAAGTTTCGAAAGCCTGACGCTGTGGCTCAACAAATCCAGATGTGGGACCTTGAGGTTGCAGCGGTCGAGCCTCAGTGATACCAATTTAGAGGGACCGGCTTTTGGGACAACAGATATCGCTGAAAGTGCTTGAAACGCGGGGGAAGGTGAATCATCTCGCAACAAAGGTGCTTTCCGAAACAAAGGTTGCTCCTCGTCGGCTAGAGATGGAACTGTTTGAGTCAAAAATGCGGTCCTGTGCGAGTCTTGATCTGTTGTACATCTCTGAGAGTTCTCAGACTCGGGGTTCATTTGCGTAGCAGGATGATTTGCCCGCGAGGTGGTCGGATCGTATGTGGTGAGGGTAGAAGTCATGCCTGAGGGTTTGTTAGTGCCTGTTTGGGGTGTGTAATAGTCATCTTTACGAATTTGGCCGGCAAGGGCTTGTGCAAGGTACTCCACTGAACGTTTATCAAAAGAGTTGTCTGAAAGATCCAGGTTACGTAATGCTCGCGCCTGCACATGCAATAAGAAACGCCTCGCAAAGTCATCAGACACATCCCGTGGATCAAGGGTTTGACTCCTGTAAAAACTGACCATTAACTCACTTTGGTCAAGAACACCGCCACCATCCTCCATCCCTTTGCTCTAATTTTTTTATTATTTGCAAGATTGAGGGATGGCAGGCTACCGCTGACCAGAAGGGCATGCAAAATCGGTTTGAGGGTATCGTCTTCCAATCCACAACTTTCAAGCGTTAGAGAGTTTAGCCCGAAGTCAACGCTGATCAAATCACCTAAAAGTTCAACCGAGCCGCAGCCATTCAACTGTATGCCAGTGAGATCTATGGATTTGGGCGGACTGGGTGCCGCCTGTTTGATGATCTCCCGTAATTTCACAATACCCCAACCTTCTTCCCTGGTTCTGCAACACTCGTCGTATAGCGACTCAAGGCTAGAGGCGTTCCAACCATTTTTCAAGTCAATTGAAGGAAGATGTGAGCTCGGACCACTGGGGGGCTGATCCGGAAGACGATCAGGCTGAGAAAGTCGATTGGAAATTAATAACCTCCGAGCTTCGTTGATACGTAGCTTGTTTAATTGATCGAAGGAAGGAGGCTGAGAGTTGCTGATTGGGTAGATTATTTTCAGATCTGACATGGTAAAGTGAACTTTCTTGAGAGTCGAGACGCTCAGCACAGCTTGAGGATTCGGGACAGGAGGCACCACAGAGACTGCGAACGTTTGCGAGGAGTTGGTGACACTGGAGGATTCAACAGAGGTGGTGGCCAGAGGCAATGTTGCGGGAGTGAGACAAGTGATCGAAGGTTGGAGGTTGTCAATAGACTCAACAGATATGGAGCTTTGGCGGTCTTGAGAAGGATCGACGGGAGGAATTGACTTGTGCTCATTGTGAACATTTGTGTCAGAAGGCTTGCTCGTAGATGATTGCCGAGGTTGTGGGAGCAAAGTTTGAGACTGAAGAGCATCGTCGAGCTTAGCTTTTTCAGCCGCTGCTACGGCGCCTAATCGCTTGAACGCACTACCAACCCAGCCCGCAGCTGCCTGAACCCCTTGACCTACAGCGCCTGTGCCAGTTCCAACGACAGCATTAAGAGGACTCTCTTCGACAGTGGCATATCCAAGACGAGTGCTGAAAGGATTGAGTATATCACGCTTGAAGTTGAATTTCGCCTGAGGAGGACGCGGGGGCTTGAGGATTCCCTTGACAGGCTTCCTGGGCGGAACCTGTCGATGAGGCGGGGTACGTGGCCGAGGTGGAGGGTTAGTTACACTGTCAAGGGAGGACGTAACAGTTTCGTGGAGATGGAGATGTGATTCGATTGCTGGTGGGGAGAATCCTGAGAGATGCTGGGAGGTAGCTGGGATGTTGGGCTGATCAACGCTGGAAGTCATATCATACGAACTCTTGAGAGCAACCGGTCAGGCAGTAAGTTTGACGAGACAGGGTGACCAGAGGATAGAGACAGCTAGAGTTGAAGCTTAACATGAATGAAAGTCAAAATTCAGGATACAACTCGATCGAGTGAAGAAATGATATGATGTGGTACACTTTGACTTGTTGGCAGTAGCACAGTCAGGTCCGAATCTCCACTCAACAAATCTGAACCCGTGCGTACTTCTGGCCGACTGAACCGTTTCAACACCCGTGGAGAGGGGGTCGTGTCCTGTGTCCGCAGTGCCGTGATCACTTGAAGGTGATCAAAGATGCACTCATTCATACTACGAGTATCTATTGACTCAATGGAAAAACCCACTTTTTCAAAAGTAGCCATCTTGCCATCACATTGTCACCATCATCCACTCTATCTCGCATTAAACTATCTCGGGGGGTCTCATGTCACTGCAAATATAATGTATTTTTCCGAGGTGAAAAATGATTACATTTATTTCACAAAATGATTAAAAATGCATTAATTATGCATTAATTCTGCATTTTTCTGCATTAATTCTGCATTATTAATCATTTTGTGCATTAATGTCAATCATTTTTCACCTTGGAAAAATACATTATTTTCACAGTGTGTGTGTGTAAGGGTAGCGCATGTAAATAACATGTATTACGTGTGTTACTCGGTTTGTCCTAGGCAAACCTAGAGTCTTCCCGTAAGATGATTCTAGGTTTCTTGGGGGGGCCCTTCTTTTTTTTTTTTTTTTTTTTTTTTTTTTTTTTTGGGGGGCCCCTTCGCCAGGATGGCTAAGAGCATCCACAACGGTCCACCTACTTTGCGGGCCCCCAGCGATGTAGGGGGTCAAAACGCAAAAAAACGCTCCAACGGAGCTTGCACAATCGGGGGTGAGACGTCGGGGGCCTCCAGATTTCCATCTGGACCCCCCACATCTGCGAGGTCTATAGGGGCTCCCAATATCACGTGCCACTGCTTCCACGTGACCGATATAGTCACGTCTCAAACCGCACTCGAAACAAGATGATATGGTACAAGCATACCATATCACTCAATCGAGTTCTGGCCCCTGACTTCAAGTGCACCGCTGTGGACACCTGTTTTTTTGACCCCCTACATCCACAAAATCAGGATCGGGGGTCTGTTCCAGGGCTCGCAAAGTAGGTGGACTGTTGTGGATGCTCTAAGGGGGGTAGGACAGCCGGGCCTCGTAGATGGGAGCTCTTCCCCTCGACTCGGGACATAGTCCTGAGCCTGAGAACCCCATCTACTATGGGCCGGGTCGAGGTCCAGGACCCCCGCATTCTTGGTGCCTCGGGCGGTGAGCCCCGCCCAGAACTACCCTTTAGGGTGTACGTATACGTCACACGCTTCTAATTGATTACGTCAGACGCAATTCCACCAATAGACGGCTACACTCTTCCACTTCCTCCTTGCTATACTGTCGTATATATAACTCATACGCCTTAGACCTCCACCTTCCAATTGTCACGATATCCTGTAAAGGGACCCCGAGGTTCCAACAAAGTGATGCACCGCCCACTCGGAAAGAATGACCGGTTAGCTTGCTGTTGGTCGACTCCTTCCACACCTTAGCGAATATGGCCAGTCCTCTCGACTTCGTGAGTATCTTCCTCTTTCCCTTGACTTTATACGAGAACAGAGGTTCATCATCGGTTGCTCCTGTACATTGAAGAAGCCGGCGTATGGCGCTGACTGGATCGAGCAAGGATTGCTGCTTGCGTAGGTGAATGTCTTGTACCTCCCCGACGGTCGCCGTTTTCGCCTCCCTGATCCTCAAGGTGCAGAACTCGTTTTTTGGATCCCACAAGACATCTTTAACCAACACTTGATTGACCGAGTTCCCTCGCTTTAACAACTCCCCCATACGTGCCATACCCCAAAACGCCACCAGGGCTACGGTTCCATTACAATTTATAACATCTAGTAATATTACAAAAAGAGTTAATTATATCTTTCCCTTGCCTAGCTTATGCATAGGTGAGGGAAAGTAGTACAGCGGGAGTTGAGTTCCGCTGTCAAGGATAGTTCTTATTCCTCTGGAACTCTCCTCTCGGCGGGACTCGGTATTGGAGGAGGCTCTCAAAGGCGTCTCATGTAGAGACTTCTGCGATGGCTTAAACTCTTTGTTCCGGAGAAGTACAGCCGATCGAAGACCTTTGATCGCCTCCGATTTCTAAAAACTGTTGGGTGGGAGGGGGGACAAAAAATTTGTTAGTAAGTGTTTAAGATAAGTTATAGTTATACTTGTGAATAAAATTGTAACTATTGGATAGAGTAAAGTAAAAAGGAAAATTCGAGAGATAAATGAGATGAAGTGGGTAGGAAAATGGAAAGACGGGAAAGAGGTATTTCTTGACCATTTCCTTCTAAACCTGTGTATCCATTCTGGTGTTTCTTCCCATTCGGATCTCCATGGGATCCTTCTTGTGAATTTTCTTTATTTCATTTATGTCTCCTCTTTTGGTATACGTGTCTCTATTAAGTTACTCTATCCATGGACGAACCTAGCTCAGCGTGCCTCAAGCAAGAGGCTATCCATTACAATTTATAACATCTAGTAATATTACAAAAAGAGTTAATTATATCTTTCCCTTGCCTAGCTTATGCATAGGTGAGGGAAAGTAGTACAGCGGGAGTTGAGTTCCGCTGTCAAGGATAGTTCTTATTCCTCTGGAACTCTCCTCTCGGCGGGACTCGGTATTGGAGGAGGCTCTCAAAGGCGTCTCATGTAGAGACTTCTGCGATGGCTTAAACTCTCTGTTCCGGAGAAGTATGGTAAGTGACTTAGGTGTTTAATAGGGAAAGGACGACTCCCCCTTCTCTGGTCTGGGGTCAGGCCTGAGCCTGGCGGGCTTCCCCTTACACCTGACACTAGACGTGTCTGTGCTTTGAGTTGCGGTAGGTGTTCTATGTTTTGAGGAGCGAATGCTCAGAATGGAATATTGTATTTCATTCAAGACACCTGAGATGAGAAAAACTGATGGATCGTTTCTTAGCAAAATTCAAACAGAAAGGAAAACAGTGAAATTCGATACATGAGAAAATTGGAGCTAATATGAAGATGCCGGTTGCGCGGTCATCCACAACCTGAGTTTCAGTAGATCTGTAGGAAAATTTGTTGGGACTCATGACCCATTCTTGCGCTGGATAGTGTTGTCTCTTATCCAAGCTTCCGGCGGATTGTCCAATAGGGGGTTGTGAACCCATGTCGCTGTGGATAGGTCATGCGAAGTCTTGAAGCAGGGTACGACGTCCTCTGAGATTTTCAGTGCCCGTTTGGCCGTCTCCCATTCACGGTCGCTCCAATTTTGTTGGTAGAGAGTGTGACAGGACGACTTCCAACGTCCTAGAGTTTTTATTCTCTCTGTATGTACTCCTGCCCTCGTCAGAAGTGTCGCTCCCCCAATTCGGAAAGAGTGTCCTGTCATCTTGGACTTCTGTCCCCAGGCCTTTAACATTGCGTCTACCATTTTCTTCCGAGTGATTCCTGATATGCCGTTAGGTCCTTGTGTTAGGAACAGCCTCTGATCTTTCTCCCAGAGGAAGGAGTCTGCTAGTCGTTGAAGGGCTGCCACGGGGCATAGGACCCCGTGTGTTTCCCAAAGAATTAGTTGCTGAGTTTCGCCCGGCTTGGCGGTCTTTGCCTCTCGTAGTGCTATCACAGCAATCTTCGTCCCTTTCAATACGTGGAAAGATATGTCGCATCGAAGGATTGCGGTGAGATCGTACTTGTTGTACGTTTCCTCCTTGCATACAATTTCCCCTAGGCGTGCTAGTCCCCAATAGGCCGTGAGGGCCAGTGCTGTTAAGCCGACGGGGTCTGCTTTGTGTTCTGCTATGCTACCAATCAAGATGACCAGGGCTTTCGGTGTCACCGGTTCTCGCTCAAGTTTCATGAAAGGAGCTTTAGCCTCTAATCTTTCTGATGCGCGTATTATTGATTTTAAGCGAGTGAGTTGGATGTCGGGAAAATAGTACCCATGAAAAGCATGCCAAGTCCGTAAGGCGGTAAGGTACTTCCTGATCGTGGTTACTCTAACTGGTTTGTTTGTGTCTTTCCTATCTTCGTTCTCTCCAGCCCACACTATAAAGTTTTCTACCACTTCTACAGTCGCCGGAAACGTTATCAGTTTCTTCTCCTTTGTAAACCGCTTAAACTTCTTTACCCCTGACGCATATGATTCGAGGGTTGATCTGTTCCATGCTGCTCTTAGCATATGACGTTGTGCGGTGTTCAGCTTGAGAGGTATGTTGTCGTCGATTCGTAGGAAGGTGGAAATATCTTTCATTATTCTTCAGTAAATCTTGTGGTTTGTGTCGTGTTGTAACACCGGTACAAGGGTATGGGTATCGGTCGTGTCTATTAACCTAGTAGTGTGACCTTCCGTTACTTATCGTTACTCGATTTAGTTTCATGTGATATTCTTTCCATTACTCACTATTTGATTGTTGTTTACAGATTTGATTTCTTCTTCTGTTTAAACGCTTTTTTGAGAGTGTATAGTTAATCGAAAGAGGAATCGCGCAATAGTTTAGGGTAGAGAGTTGTGATAAGGTGTGTTGTGATGTTATCGAGTTGAAAAAGGAAATGGAAATGGGTGATGGGTTGAAACGGGGAAGTTAACAGTGGTTGATGACAGGAAAGTGTAAATTTATTCTATGGTCAAAATGAGTTTGTTATGAGAAGATGGAATATCAATCGGATTCATATCAGTCTTTGTCAATCACTTACTTCTCTTCTTTTTTAATGGTGGGAACTTTCTCTTTCCCTGGGCTGTGAATCATATGTTGTATTTGGAATACTCTTGACTCGTTTGGGTCTTTCCTACTCCTGTCTAAATAATACGCTCGATTAGTCTTTCTGCGATCATTCTCGTTACTTCTTTCCCAGTCGTAACAAACTTACGATGTCTTTCTCCTCTACTTGATCGATTGTCACATCTTCTAACCACATTTTCAAGTCATCTGGGACTTCTATGTGCACCTGCCTGAACCATTCCTTTGACGAGGGTATGCCGCGAGATAACTTGTCTGCTGCGTTATCGACTGATGTCACTCTTCTTTGCTCTAATTGAACGTTGTATTGAAATAGGAGTTTGGAAATTTTCTTCCACTCTTCGTTTACCCAATAATCTCTTGATCTTTCTTTCTGTAGTACTCCTTCGGTAGTCGTATTGTCAGTCAGTACTAGTAATCTTTCTTCTTTTATGTCTTTTAATTTCTTTACTATGATTAAACCTAGGCGTACTGCTACGGTTTCTAACCATGCTATTCCTCTCCTTGGTTTATTGGGAGGGTCTTCCCATCCAGCCTTAAGTCTAAACTGACCCCAGTTCTTTCGTATTATCACGCCTACACCAAACATCGTCGATGCGTCGCCTACCCAGCCAATATTGTTGATTGGTCTTGTTTTCAAAAGGTGTCTTCTAGGGATTTCTTTTAATGCATCTCTCCATATGTTCATGTCCTCGCAAACTGCTATCGGCATCTTCCTTTTGGCTGCTAAGTTCACCCACTCTGCTAGCCATCTATAATTGTTTGATAAGTAGCATCTCATTTGTGGAGCAATGTATGCTACGTGGTTGAGTCGGCCATTCATCTTTTGAACCTCCTTATGTGTATAGTCTACTTTCTTCAAGAAGGATTCTAATTGCTCTGTTCTTTGCTCCAATTTCCCTTTCGGTAGTTCTACGGTCTTGTTTTTTGTATTCCACAGAAAACCTATGTATTTCTGTTGTTCGCTGAAATGAGAAAATTTTGTTTCGTTTGTTTTTACACCTAAACTTGAGCTATATTCGACTATCTCGTCCATGTGCACCGTTGAATCTGATCGTTTTATAAGCAGGTTATTGTCTACCCACCTGAATGCTTCTTCAAGTTGAAATTTAGCTTTAATCGAATCTTTCCATGCGTCAGCCGGACCTCCGAAGCTTCCACATCCTGCTACTCCTCCAAACGAAATAAATAAATCTATGTACATCTTCCCTTCGAAATTCATAATTAATAGGTACAGCCATTGGTCCGGCCTCGTTGGAATTTGCCTATATGCTTTTAGCCAGTCGAACAATGCTATTAGAAGTTCGTGCTCTGAGTTTGCAATGAATGAATATACTCTTGAAAAGTTATCCCACGTTGTCTTGAAGTCTTCTTTGTTCACAAAGGAGTTTACGCTAGGTATTGCCGGATCTTCTTTCGGGAATGATAGATCATTTATTGGGCGGAATGATCCGTCACCGTTTATTACAGCGCCCATTGGGCTTGATCTAAAGAATTTAAAATGTTTTGCTACCTCCTCTTTTGTGAACGGACCTATCATTCTTCCAGCTAATACCTCCTCTTCTATGCTCTTCTTGATTTTTTCTCTTGCTAATTGAGCTGATTTGTGGTTCGGTGGACAATAATATTTCATTCCTCCTATTGCGTGTTCCGGAATTCCTTGGTCGAAACCATTTCGAAATCCATCTAGCACGAAATCATAGAATGGTAGTAAGCTATATTTTTTTAGCTCTTCTTCCCATTTTTCTATCGCCATGTTACATCTTGCTTTAGTTGGCCAAGATGGTTTCTCTTCTGAACTTTCTCTTGACTTCTCAATATCTTTCTCTCTTATTTCAATTCGTTCATTCTCCGTTTCATTCCTAATATGAAGCAAATTGTCATAAGAATTCATTTCAAGTTTACATGGGTACAAGATAGATTAAAGGAGTGTCTCGAAATTTCTAAGCTTAACAGCGCCACAACAGAATTATGAAAGTAGTTTAAATTAAAGAGTGACTTGAAACAAATTAGGTGTAGTGAAATATACAGGTATAGTTTAAAGAGCGTGGTGTATAAATTTGTGAAATGAATCTGAAATATGTCTCTGATGTACACTTACGTCTCATTCTGCACTTGTCTCCCTGTACCTCTACCTATACCTCCTCTAGTTCCTCTCCAGGTACCCCTTGTTCCTCTTCCTTGGTACGCGTTGTAGTTATTTGGTTGCGTTTGGTTATTCGTAGCGACATTTGGATTCGAGGTCAGGCTCACGTTCATTGGTGCTTGGTTTAAATTCGGTTGTCCTTGATTCGTGAAACCCATATGGATTGTTGGTAGTTGATTCTGATGAAATGGAACGTTGTGGTTAAAACTCGGTCTTTTGTGGTACTGGTTGAATCCAGGTTTTGCACCGTATGAGAAATTTCTGTTTGGTCTTGGGCCTCTTCGTTTTCTATGAAACTCGTTGTTGTAATCTCTAGAGCTCGATGCTGTTTGTTGGCTGTCGTTACCTGAATGTTGGTTTCTGTGATGGTCTCTTTTTTAGTTTGTTTCTTCTACTCTTCTTAACTCTTCTTTACTCACAGTGATACTCCAGTCTCTGGGTGTCTCCATTCGAGTTTACCTCCCTTCGCGTAAGGGTTTGTTTCGCCTCCGTTTGCTTCTCCAAAGTTTAATGACTTATCCTTTGCTTTGTCTTCATATTTCTTCATGAATGTACCAATATCCTTTATTGGTTCTTTGTTTAATCTTTCGACAAAGATATGTCGTCTACAAAGTATGTCATATCGTAGGGCCGTCATCCAACACTCTGTTGATCTCCTGTTCTCTTGTTCTACTGTCAGTATCTTTTTCTTCTATACATTGCATACAGATTCGCTTACTTGACTTGCTTCACATTCTTGATGTGGAAATTGAGTCTTTCTGCAACTTCTTTTTGTTTATGTTGAATCAAGTAACGTTTGAACAGACTTATGTTTTCGGTCCACTCCCCATAGGTCATTTTGAACTCTGATGGCGCCTCCAAACCTTTGTTCTTAGAAGTTTTCGATGATGACGAATGGTGTTGTCTTTCGTACTCCTCCTTGTCTGCTAGCGCAAAACTTTGGTCGAATACTGTCAAGGGAATGGAGGACTCCAACTTCTTCATTTGTTTCCTCCAAAACGGTTGTAGTTGAATTAAGTCTGACTTTGGGATGACACCTATGTTTACTTGTATCCCGTTCTTCTTGCTACGTTTCTTTTTGTCTGATGTCTTCTTCGCTCTTCTTTTAGATTTCTTAGTCGCTTCCGATGGTTTGATATTTGCTATCTTCCCCAATCGTTTGATTTCGTTTCTCGCATCTTCTAATTTCTTCTTTAACTTTGATGTGCGTTTACGTTTCTTATCTGTATCAGAGGAGAGAACCATTTTTCAAGTTAATTTTGACTGCTCTCTAGTCTCATTTGTTTCTATGAGATGTGCTTTCGCTTCTTCTGCATTTTTCAGCTAGATCAGTTCTTTTATGACTTTTATGACTTCTACGCCTTAATTGCACCTAATAAGGCAGATATTTTTATGTGTATCTCTTCCGTCTTATTCAGATGGGCGCTCTACCTATCTTGGGAGCTTTCGGGAGAATCAATCATCACCGATTAATATAGATTTGTGAGTGAATCAATTGTCACTGAACGAGATCAAAAGTTCGGAATGTGGAGTGATGGATAAAGGTTTGGAATTTGGGATGATATTAAGAGCCTTTTCTTTTTAGAGCGGGGTAGGGAGTGTGTAGAAGTAGAAAGTGGAGTTGTATGGGTGTTTCGTGATCCAATAAAACTTGTGTTTCCCTTACCTTTCTTCACTTCTCTTTCTGAGTCTTCTGACCCGCTTTCTGACGATGAAACTTCTTCGCTTTCTTCGCTGTCGGAATCCGAGCTTGAACTAGAGCTGTTTGGATCGTCTTCTCCGTTTGAAGATCCTAAAGATGCAGAAGACGCTTGGTGTTCTTCCCCGTCTACGACTCCCGAATCGTCAGAGGCTCCTACCGATTTGTAGTCTTCATCTACAAAGTCACCTGCTAAGTCGTCTATATCGGAAGAGGATGTTTCTGCCCGTTCTTTGCCTTTTGGGACTCTGATTGTCGCGTTGAAAAGAGGGTTTGCCTCTGCTGGGTACGGGATGGGCACGTTTCCGATGAAGTTGGAGTAGTTCCGGTTTTGTGGTACTGGATCCGGTTGACGCTTCTCTTTGATTTCTGACTGGGCTTCTAATCCTTCTGTTTCTTCATCTGTTCCCGAGTGTTTGTTATCTTCTTCTTGTTGTTCGTTGGTTGAAATGAGATTCAGTTCAGGGTTAGACGGTCCCGCTTCGTTCCCTCCTGATGCACCTGTACCTCTTTCGGGGCTAACTTCCAGACCTTGGACTCGTCTGCTTGCCCTAATTGCCTTCAACGTGGTTGAATTGTTCTTAGTCATCTTTGTCGTCTACTGATGGAGATGTATGTCGGTGAGTCGGTGAACAACAGTGGGTTTGGACAGGTTTAACTCGGATAGTTGTATGTAGGTAGTTTATGCTAGAATATAGAGTTGATAACGATATTTGAAAGGGGGTTGCTTGGATTTGGTTAGAATTACTTGAGAAGAATTAGGTTTATTGATAAGTTCTAAAAAAATTGTTAGTAAGTGTTTAAGATAAGTTATAGTTATACTTGTGAATAAAATTGTAACTATTGGATAGAGTAAAGTAAAAAGGAAAATTCAAGAGATAAATGAGATGAAGTGGGTAGGAAAATGGGAAGACGGGAAAGAGGTATTTCTTGACCATTTCCTTCTAAACCTGTGTATCCATTTTGGTGTTTCTTCCCATTCGGATCTCCATGGGATCCTTCTTGTGAATTTTCTTTATTTCATTTATGTCTCCTCTTTTGGTATACGTGTCTCTATTAAGTTACTCTATCCATGGACAAATCTAGCTCAGTGTGCCTCGAGCAAGAGGCTAATATGCTACCTGATCCTCTAGGCCTCCTCCCGCCAACCGGTCCAGTAACAAGAAGAGGTGATTAATCAAGATCGGCTCTTTCAAGGACCGCTCTTTCTTCTTCAGGTCGAGTTTTGTGGCCGTGGTCAACATCAGCTCGACTCGAGGTGTAGCATCGTGTGGGTAGGGCTGGTCGTGATACAGGTGCCAGGCCTTGATCCTCGACAAGTAGGTCCGTATCGTCTCCGCTCGTATCGGTGTGTGATTATCATCTGATACATCCCCCGGGAGGCGTGGGCCCGCCCACAAAACGAACTGGTATAGTGTTTCCGAGTCGATAGGTAGAAGGAGTCTCCTAGGTATGTTGTAGACCTTCGAAAACGCTACCAACTTGGACACCCCGGCATTATAATGCTTGATCGTCGTCGGAGCCCAACTTCCATACAGTATGTACGCCTTTACCGGGTCGTAGTCGCACTTGATGTTTCCATTTAGAAACTCTTTCATCGTCTCTCTGGATGGTGGACTGTGCGAGTTTGGCTGCTCTTGTGTCTGGCTCACAGTCTCACGGGGGGTGTTGAGAGTCTCACGGATTACGAACGGGACACGGGAAGTTTGGGAACAAGGTAGATTCACCACTCTTTGCAAGTTATCCGATTGGGTTACCACACATCTATGGCTTACAAGCGATTACGCCCCTGAAACACTTGCACTAATACAGGTTTTAGGTCAGCGGGTAACTCTATCACGACACAATCAGCCATCGGCCAAAGCTTCCCTATCCCCCTGGACAACTCATCCGCATCGTTGCTTGCAGACACGACTCTCTCAGCTACGATGTCGCAATGGAGATCTACAAGGAGTCGTTGGATCCGCTTCCACTCCTTGTTCACCGCCACATCTCTCGATCGGTGTTTCTGGACGACACATTCGGATGTTGTGTTATCGGTCAGTACTTTAAACTTCTTCCCTCGGACGTCGTATACCTTGCTGACCATGATCAACCCCAATCGGATTGCTGCAGTTTCCGCCCACGCGATGCCACCTTTGTCTGAAACCTTCAGGTAGCGCTTCCAGCCGGTTTTCAGTTTGAATTGGGCCCATCTAGCACCTATCAAGACACCGATCCCAAAGGAGCTTGCCGCGTCGCCAACCCAATCAACATCTGTAGTATCGATCTCTGGAATAATCCTCCTTGACTCAAAAGAGTTCAAGGTACTCCTCCATTCTTTAAGGTCAACTTCTACGTCATTAGGTAGCTTCCTTCTTGCCAAAGGTACGTGCCACTCTTTCTTCCATCTATGCAGACTTGTCATATAGCAAACCAGGCTCGGGACGATGTAGGTTGTATGAACTAACCTTCCGACTAGTTTTTCTGTTTCTTTGAAGGTGAATGAACCTCCAGGTGTCAAAAAGTATTCGATCTGGTTTTTTCTTTCTTCAAGCTTCTCCACTGGCAGGCGTACGGTGCGTTCTAAAGAGTTCCACACAAAGCCAATATATTTCTGTTCAGTTCCAAACTCATGCACCTTCTCTTGATTTGAAGCTACTCCCATCAAGTCGCTCAAGGTCACCACGTCTTGAATCGTCGTCACGTTGTCAACTTCCTTCGCCAGCAAGTTGCCGTCCACCCAGCGGAAGGCGCCCTTCAATTTAAACGTATGCTTCACGATCAACTTCCACAAATCTGCCGGTCTCCCGAATACGCCACACCCGGCCACGCCACCGAATTGAACCCTTGTATCTAGCCACAAGCGATTCTGGAGGTCTAATATGAACAGGTAGCGCCATTGAGATGGGTGGATTGGGATTTGCCTATAGGCTTTCTCCCAGTCGAAGATGGCCAGTAAAATTTTTCCTTTCTCACTCCTGAAAAACCCCGCTATAACCTTGAAATCATCCCACGTGGTATCAAACTCTTTCTTATTTACCAAGCTGTTGACTGATGGTATTTCTGCATCGTTTTCTGGGAAAGACATGTCATTTATTACCCTAAACGAACCATCGCCATTTATCACGCTTCCCATCGGGCTAGACCGAAAGAAGCCCATCTTTTCGAAAACCTCTTCGTGAGTAAAGGGGCCGAAGATCCTTCCTTCCCTATGCTCCTTCGCCAACGTATTCTTAATCTTTTCTGCTGCGAATTGCACAGACGTGTGATTTTCGGGAGTATACCAGCGTCTACGACCTAAGGTGTGTTCGGGGATCCCTTGATGGAATCCCTTCAACAGGCCTACTATCACCTCTTCTGCCTCGGCTTCAAGTCCACACTCTCTTGCAAGCAGCCTCCATTCTGGTATCTTCAGACCGCACGTTACGTCTTCAGGTGGCCAACGCGGGCTATACCCAGCTCCCGAGTTCACATATTTCTTCAGGAGAACCGTTTCGTCATCACTCCTCACCTGACTATGGGTCATGTCAACATCTACGGATCCATTTCTGTTTCCGTCAACGCTCTCCGTTAACAGTTGGATCCTCTTATGTCTACTGTCAAAGGAATAATGGGGCAAGTCACGTCAGAATACTAAATCCAAGAAGTAGTTGCATTTCTGTCTCTACAAGCGCCAGCAATCAGGTCACAACAGCTGCTTTAAAGCAGGTAGGTCACAGCATCACGTGTGCCTAGTGAGGAACAGAACAACGGTTCGATACACATTTAAAGGAAATCCACTCTCGGGACGTATACAGTCTAGCCAAGATCACATCACCATCTTAACTATGTGAATGCCTTTCTCATCTTTCACGCGAGAGGGTAAAGAAACCAACAGTGACCGGAGGCTTACTTTGCCTTTCCAGCAGGTCCACCGTTTTCCCGGTCGTCACCTCTACGGTCATCCCGCCTCTCTTCTTTACGCCAGGCCTCACCACCTCCACCAAATCTACGTCTTTGGGGGCTACGTTCGCGTCCACCTTGATTTCCGTGCCAACTGCCTCTTCTGTTTCTTGGACGGTTGTTGCGGTGGTCGAACCGTCCTCCTTCATTGAAGTTGGTATTGGAACCGCCTGGTCCGTCATACACTGGAGTGCTCGTGTAAGCTTGGTGTTGCGAGAAGCTCTGCGACCGGGGGGTAGGTCTACCAAAGCTTTGACCGTTCCCGGACGTGACTGGTCTGTTGTCCACACCGGTTATCGGGTCGACGAACGCTTTCACTTCTCCATCGGCGTATGGGTTGATTTCTTTGAAAGCAGGTAAGAAGTCTTTCAAACGCTCCGTTTCACGCAGTGCTTCTCTTTCTAGGCGTCCATCTCTAAGACCTGGGTTCGCAACAGAGCCATCTGGCAGTCGGAAAGTCATTACGGCGGTTTGTACTGCAAGGTCATATCGAAAGGCTACAGGCCAGTTGGCATTCTCTCTCTTGATTGCGAATACATTCTCTTTATGTAACCGGAATTTGTCGGCTAACTCCTTCCATTTGTAGTACTCTAAATAGGCGATGAACAAATCGAACGCTACCACCCACTCTCCGAACGTCATCTTCCACTCCAGGGGGACTGTGAGGCCGATGTACGTATCTTCTAGTTTCTCCTTGACTGATCGCTTCCTGATGGACTGTTGCAGCAGGTCTTGACGCAGCCACTGGCTATTAAAGACGGAGAGGGGGATATAGGAATCTAGGGCCACCATCTTTGCCGCAAAGTACTTCGACAACGACACGAGACCATGTGACTCTATACCCGAGTCGCTAAACTTGATGACTTTGCTCGCGGTCGGTTTCTCACCTTGCCCGTCGTCCTCATCTTTCGTCAGATCACAGCTCTCCGGTATCGGTCTCTTGGCTGACTTGGTCGCTGTCTTGATCGCGGTGGTCGACGCTCTCGCAGCTAACGCAGACTCTTCTTGTGTTGCACGTGACGCGTTAGTCCCGGTTTGGGCGTTGCTTGGATCGACAACAGAGGGGTTCTTCGCAGCCGCGGTAGGAGCTCCAGCTGGGTTAATTGCAACTCGGTCGTAACCTTTGGATTGCAGCCACGCCCTGATTGCATCGGGGGAGCACTCGTTGATTCTCGTGAGGATTGTATTGGTATTCGCCAAGAACTTCGACTGAGCCGTCTGGCCAACGACCACTGGTACTACACCGCACACGTAGGAGGCATCATCATTAGCACTCTACTCTCATAACATTCCTAGGAGCATCACCCTCGATTGGTGGCATCACGACGTGGCTTCGCTACGAGCGGCATCGCACATAGGCGGAAGAGAAAACGGGTAATTGGCTTACAAGCTGTACTTCCGGCCGTTTGCTTGCCTATCACCTCTGGCGCGATCAGCGACGCCAAGGCGGGTTGCTTCTGAGCGGCTTCTCCTGGTTCGGGCATGTTCCCACTGGCGGTGCTGGCAGGTAAGGCGTCTGCAACCTTGGTCGTACTTGACTCTGTTGCCGCTTCTTTGCCAGGTAAGGTCTTGTCGCCTATAGAGCTGTCGGGGATTTGCTTCTCCACTAAGGACTCTGGGGCTTCCGGGTTGCCATTCCGACTGCCTGACGTAATCTGGTCTGCCGCACTGACGTTATTGCCTTGCTCCTTAGTCGAGGTTGCGGAAGTTGTCGCCTTCTTCCCTTTGGCGCCTTTCCCTCTTGGAGCCGCTGACTGGCTTCCTGGGTTATCTCCCCCGGTATTCGTTGGATGAGAATTTTCTTCCTGGTTCCCGGTTGTTGCCTGAGCGTCTGCTGGTAAGGTGGATCCACCATTCAACCTTTCACTTGTTCTCTTTACTTGTGCATTGAACTCTTTGATGTTATTTGGTGCAGACATTCCACGATATTGGTTTAGACTTGTGTAACGGAATATGTGATGAGTAGAAGATGAAGGGATGTCAATCAATCAGGATGTAGAATACGAAAAGTTTTTTTTTTTTTTTTTTTTAATTGTTGTGTGCGTTAATTCGATAAGAATTTGACAAAAAGATGACAAAAAAGAGAGGATTTGGTCTTGCGGATCAAATCTAGCTGAGAGCAGTGAGATAGTTGGGAATGCCAGACAGGTTGAATACGCTCGTGGGAGTCCAGAGGGAGGAAAAAGGTTGGCGATACGAGTGGGATGTGGAAATTCTTCACAAGACCCTTGGTGTATCTGCCACCTACAGCTATCCCAGTATTGGGATAGTCACGTGCCTCCGTCTGATGCTTATATGCGTATTCGTGGAAATCGAAGGTACCGTCGTGCCTTTGGGTACCTTCTACCATTACAATCCAAAAGTTCAGAAAATATGAAGGTACAGCCGTTTTGACAATGATTAGCAGTACACAAATGTGAAAACCCGCATAAATAATTGTATGAGAAAACAAGTATGACATGGAACTCTTGGTTTTTTCATATGTTTTTTTATGTGGGTAGCCCCAGAGGTTTGAGAGCCCCAACCCATCCAAAGCTGTCCCATCCCCCTCAAAGATGCCTAGATTCTCAGCCCGTAGGAAGGTGTTATCATCACGTGACACCATGATCACAATTCTTTCTATTCTTGCATCCACCACACCCTCAAGTTCACCCATTTCATCAACTTTCTTTCTCAACTTAGTGGATTCTTTGACATTAGTTTGTTCCATGGATTATGATGATGACAATGAAGAACTGTCAGACAAATCATCCTCTTTTCTTAGGTTCTCATGATGTCATATTCCTTGGACCAGTGTGCCTACATAAACCATTGCAAGAAAAAACAGGAAGAAGACATAGCAATCCTTTCAGCCCTATTGCTAAAACAACATAAAGCTCAAAGGCAAATACAGTGACCATTTTCCAACAGCACATCAATGTACACACATGGAGACATTTGGAAAAAAGGGATTTTTTTATTCACTTCTTTGTTAGACTTTGGTGAAATGCCAGCACCCCTTTGTAGATGTAAAAGAAATAGCAACAGAAATTTTTCTCCTTGGTGGCAGAATTTGGAAACAATAGGTCTACATGAACTTCCTTCAATGTCCCTATTTGACCATTAGAATATGGTGACACCCTTGTTTCATTATGACAAACTTAGAAGATCCTTTGTGCTATCATAGATCTCTTGTTTGTATAAGTTTATCAGCAAGATTTGTAACAAGATTCTCTTACTAATTGCACAAAAAAACAATCAACATATCTCATCTTGTGCAATTGATTACTTTTGAAAGGGTGTAGCGCAGTCATCACAGGGGCATTCAAAGTTTTGAGCTGCTTTCGGGCGGCAAAAAAAGCCTTGTTGGCAAATGTTTCAAAGCATGAACCAACATGAGTACCAAAGTTTCAAAGCTCACTGAGAAAGATTTTGTAAAGGGAGAGCAAGGTACCATGGTGAGGAACATAAGGCAAATATAGGATCTCGCTATCATAACCAGCTCGAGCACCAAAACAAGACATTTTACCGTGAAGAAGTGCACCATTTGTGGTGCACTTTTAGCCTTTGGCATTGATAACTGCAGAAGTAGGATTAGCATTGGCAATCTTTGCTTCCAGTACTGAGAGTGATGTGGGAGGTGATGATTCACTAGAAGGTGCATACTGAGGGCAATCCACTAGATTGTGAACTTGATTTTTGATGTCTTCAGGTAGGAGATCAACAGCTTCACCATGAAGCAAGTCCCTAAACTAAATTTCATCAATATCAGAGCGTGGTAGCAATGAAAGAGGGGAAGAACACAAGGAAGCATCTTCGGCAGGAAATGGCGGTGCAGACAGTTGAGTATTGAGGTTTTCCACGGGTAACGGGAAATGATTTGATTGATTTGATAGAGCTGCTCTTTGAAGGCAGAATCGTAATCAAGGCACCTGAACTTGGGTAGGTAACCTTTGAAAGAGCTCCGTGGCCTTCATGACTGTCTCCACATCACTCTGATGTTCCTGACACTTATCTTCATCCATTGTTTCCAAATCCTCAAATGTGAAGGTACAAATAAGCTTTTTAGTTTTTCTATCTACTAACTGACCATGGCCGTGGTCAATGACTTGATAAAATTCTGACACAATCTCCATAGTCCAATCATAGTCTTCCACTGGGAGGAACGGATTGTTGAACCTTCAACAATCCTTTCTGAACGATACACCAGGCTTTGACGCTTCCAAACCCAAAGACACATCACCCTTATGCGCCGCTATTCCCTTCTCAGCCTGCTTGCAATGACACCTATCATAGGTAATGTAAGACTACTTACGTTGTAGCCCCACGTTGTACTTTCCCAGCAACTGGGACCCTGACTCCTTCCTTACCCTGCTCCAAGTCATAAAGCAATGGTAAAGACATTGGCTGACGTTCACTACATAGTTTGAAATTTAAGAATTCTATTGACCTCTGTACAAAAACTATGACTACTTACTAATTAGGAAGATTTTGCTTGGGTTTGACCACTTTGACCCCAGGCAATCTCTTTCCTAAGATTTCTGCTTCTTCCACCCCGGATGGTATCAACGCGCCAGTTGGTAGCCTAGTAGAAACATATAATGGGTCAGTAATTATTCTTTCAATAGTTATTGTTAAATATATGTTTACTTACTTAGGAGGAATTTGTAGTGGGTCAATAACTTTGTTCACACCTGATTTCAACCCCTCTTTTACCCCAGATGGCAACAACCCACTAGTTTTTAGCCTTGTAGAATCTGTGAAAGGTTAGCACTTACACATTCAAATATTTATAGTAAATTTAACCTCACTAATGTTACTTGGTCACCATGCTTTTGGGGCCTAGGCTTTGGTTGACTTATATCTTTCTGACAAGCTGGATCGCGCCAATTCCCTTGCAATGGGAAACCATCTTTGGCCAGTAAATGATGAGGTACGTCTATGAATGATTTAGGCTGTGTGAATGGAGGCGGAAGCTACAAATTAATGAATCACTTCTTGTTAGTAATAGTCTACAAGTTGTGTTTGATTGGTATTGAACAGCTTACATCATCACCATTAAATCCAGTCTGCCGTTTTGCATCAATCACCTTTAAAAGGTCGGATAAGTACACCACTCCTGGAAGTCCTCCCATGTGTGGGCCCCCGCTTGGAGATCTTAAGGATTAGAATCAAAGGCATTGAAGGAACTTTGACATTTAGTAAGGACTTCATAGCTTACACATCCTCATATTTTATTTGCTTATGGTGGTCCCAGCTAGGTTCCAAGTCGGTCATTATTCTGGCAATTCTTCTGCCTTGCCGCGGATATTTTGAAGTAAGTCAGATTCAAACCAGTTGTTTTGAGAAAGCAAATATCAAGACATAGGTAAGATCAAACATAAAGTAGAGGGGCAAGGTGATAAAGCCGGCAAATGTGTGTAATTCAAGTTGTATAAAGGCTATCTATGCCACAACAAATGCCCACATCTTTATCACCTTGCCCCCCTACGCATATGCCAACACTCCTATGCTTACTAAAGATCCAACTAACAAAAGATCACACCTATAAACCAATTGTAGTTGTAATCAAAAATTTGTTATAAGTCGTAATAGCGGAATTACCTTCTCCAAACGGTCGATTTGTATCACACTTACAAATAAGCCAACACACCTATGCTTACCAAAGCTTGCACTTACCAAAGATCACACCTACAAGGAGATTATAGTGCAAATCAATAGGTAGATATAAGTCCATATAATGAAAGCTATTGCAAGGTTGAAGTGAAAGCCAGTGATTTCATTGAAAGCTTCAAGTCTGGGATTGATATCAATTGTTTCAGGGATCTTTGAGGCAAAGAAAGTGACTCTCATCAGGATCTTTGTCACAAAGCAAGAAGAAAATGTGAATTATCAACATAACTTACCTGAAAGCTCGAGGTCGAAGTGACTATTGCAAGGTCAAAGTGAAAACCAGTGATTTGATTGACAGCTTCAAGTCTGGGGTTGATATGGATTGTTTCAGGGATGTTTGAGGCAAAGATAGTGACTTTCATCAGTATCTTTGTCACAAAGCAAGACACAAACACAAACAATCAACATAACTTACCTGGAGTTATCTGGTTGGCGTATAGAAAAAAAACAATACCCGGTTGAACATATGTGATTGATTTGACTTGATAGACTAATTGATAATCACGCAGAGTTACTATTAGATGAATGATATGATAGATGAAAAGACAAAACACAATGGAGTGAAAGAGGAGAAGTATGACATCAACATTACCTTATGTGGATAGAGCAAGCGCTTGAATTGCCAATCAACACTGAGACAGCAGCGCAACTCTGCGCTACGAGCCCAGTAACGCGTAGGGTAACTTTATCCGATAACGGAAAATTTCCCAGGCGCCTAGCGTAACTTTGAAAGCTACGCTATCTTGGATAACGTAGCTTTTTGGGACCTTGCCCGCTATCTCAAATTGATAGCTTAGCTTTATCAGTTACGTTAACGCTAACTAGCGCGTTAACCACGCTATAAAAAAAGGCCCACAAGATAGCAATTACTTTATTATCATCACAAATCACGATTGTAGTTGAACAAAAAGGTGAAAATGAAGAAACAAGACATATAAAAGTAAGAAAGGAAATATAAAAGGAGAAGAAAATCCTAAATAGTTCAAAGTCTCATGAATTCTTTGACTCTGATGCAGTCAACCACTTTGCTGAACTCGTCACCAAGAGGTACCATCTCAACCAGCCACATATGGGTTGAGACAGACCGCTCAATGCTGATTGGAGTAAGACCGCCTTGGTTTGCTGAACAAATGTCACCGGCAGCCGAGAAAGTGCGCTTGGGTCCAGCCGATGAGCCTGAAGATGCGAGATAATCTTTAGCCATCAAGGCTATGATTGGAAACCGGCCATGGTTAACCTAAAAGTTCAGAAAGAGACATTACAAGATGAATAATAAAGATGATCAGCACGATGAGAGGAATAATGACATGAGGAAGAATGCTTACCGACCACCAGCGAAAAGATTCATTTGGATTTCCCAGGTCGTATTCTGGCTGTTGCATTCAAAGAACAGATCGGAAATAGTCCTTCACCTGTGAGTCATCGCCCAGGTCCTCCTGGTATTCCTCATCATTGCTATACAGGTCAAAAATCGGCGCAGACGACGAGGGAATTGAGACCCTACCTGAATCTGAGGGTGCATGAGTGGCTTTCTTTTGAGATGACCGCAACTGGTAGTCCTTGAATAATCTGTTGAAATTGGTTTCGGCATGGATGTAAGTTGACGATGTCTTTCCAAAAAACTTTTCAAAGAACTTGATTCAAAAAGCCGGGTGGAGGATTGTTGCCATTAGTTGTGTTTTGCAATTAAGAGCTTCATTTGGGGGATACAAAGTAGAAAGCCGGGCACGTGCCCACAAGTCCACATCCCAATTTCACAGCCAAAATTTGAGATCTGGACTTCTGGGCACGTGCCCGGGCACGACTCCTGCTTTGAACGCTTTTTCAGCCACTATCAGTTCTAACTCCCACCGCGAACTCCTCAGCACTCACTCGCCAGCACCGACACCATGCCCCGATTCACTCGAAAGCTAGACCTAAGACAATCAATGCAAAGTGAACGACACTCGAGAAAAGCGCTCAAGAACAACAACCTACCCCTCCTTGCCAATTCGAATGTCGAAATCGCTGCGGGTCTCTTCCTATTCCGGATGCTTCACGCCTTAAAGCTCTTTTGCCAAGGTAACGCCGACAATCAAAGAAAGAAGGCCGCTCTTGTGACTCTTGTTGGTCTTCTTGAGTTGCTACCCGCCTTGGATCAAAACTACCATCTCCTTTGTTTGGGATATCAACTGCGAAGACGAGCGACTTTAGAGCTTGAAGTCCTAGACGAAGCACTCGAAATCTTAAATAACAAACGCTTTGTTGGAAACAGGATCTGTCGTGGCCGGAAGGAACTGCGAGATGCTTGGTTCACTCAAGTGTTGATTGAAGGCGGCGATGGTTTCATCAAGCTAGTAAGTAAAGAATATTTAGAATTAACAGATATTTCACTTGCTTATTGTTTGTTTTGCAGGCCCGGATGTCCAAAGCAGCTTTCAACAAGCTGATTGATTTGATCGAAGATAATCAAATCTTCCAAACCAACTCAAACATGAAGCAAGCTCCTGTTTGGTGGCAGGCACTGGTGGCACTGGCAAACTTAGGAACGGCTGGTAATGGTGGAGACCATTTCCATCTTGCAAGAATGTTCAATTGCTCCGGTATGTTTCTTAGGAATGATTTTGACAAATTAATATTCTTCACTAAATTATCTTAACTCTATCTACTCTCAGAAGGCAGTGTACAAAATTGGACAAAACGGTTCATCATTGCGGTACTCGATTTGAAAGACAGGTACATGCGGTGGCCCACTCCTCAAGAACGGTCGATTCTGAAAGATCAAACCTCCTCGATGTCTTTCTTCAAAGACTGCGTTGGTTTTGTGGATGGAACTTACATTCCCCTTGCATCAGCACCTCAGAAGACCCCTGAAGATTACTGGACCCGCAAAAACTTCTACGCCTACAATGTCATGCTTGTATGTGACATTAATCGATGTGTGACGTATTACAAACTGGGCTGGTGTGGTAGTGTACATGACCAACGGGTATTCCGGTCTTCACAGGTGAGCGCGGTGATCTATTTGATGAAAATCAAAAATTGAGTGAATCACTCATCTTGCTTTGTTATTTCCCTTAAGTTGTATGAACACCCACATGATTATTTTGAAGAAGGTGAATATTTACTAGCCGACTCAGCTTACACGGTATCCAACGTCATTATACCGTGTCTGAAGCGTTGTGCTGGTCACAGCCTGCGGTCCGATGAAGATGCCTTCAATAAGGCAATCAGTGCCTTGCGTGTGATCATTGAGCATTGTAATGGGATGTTGAAAGGTCGATTCCAATCCTTGAAAGAGCTCAGATTGGTCATCAGGGATGCTTTGACCGCACTGCATGCTAATCAATGGATTGAAGTTTGTTTGATTTTACACAACTTTCTCATTTCAATCAATGAATCTTGGTCAGGAGTTTTAGGAACCATAAGCGAAGGTCTTCAATACCAAACACGTGTTTGACAACCTCCTGCAGATGCGCCTACTTTTGAAAATGACGATCACATCTCCAGAACAGATCGTGATACACGTAGAAGAGATCATCTATTTGCAAATTTTTTGGCTACAAGATATAATGTTTAAACACAACTGGTTAAAGGAAGAATTTTGATTGAAATTAATTTAAATTCTGAAGTTTCTCTACAAGATAGAATTCCAATTTCAATCCTCAATCAAGTCAAGTTAATTACCAATCATTTTAATCACAGATTCAAATATAACACCAATCAAATGTTGAATAAATTAATTCAATTTCAGAATTGGATGCAAATTTTTCAGCTGCAAGATAAAAGTGCTTGGTCCCCTCCTGGGGTTTGAACTCCCACCTCATGACTGTATAGATATAATCCAAAAAAGCAAAATTTCTTCAAAAATATATCATGTCTTAACTTCAGTTCTCTGACACCGGGTGCAATGTCATGTCGCATTCGGGGCTGCGACATGTGTCGCTGCCTTGGGCACTACACATGCCCTGCGTGCGACAAGCCAAATTTGGCTGCGACAACACACGGTGACCTGCGACATCCACCCCGCGCACCGGTCAAGTGCGACATTAAAAAACACACATGCGACAACTCGCCTTCTGAATGCGACATTATCACCTTGTGACAGCTTTTGACTCCAACAAATCAACCCTTGACTTGAACTTCAAGATCCCTAGTTCCGTCATGGGCCAAGCCACTTTCACCATCGCACATTGATTTTGAACTTTTTTTATAGTTGAGGGTGTGACATGGATTGATCCTATGGTGTCTATAGGAGTCAAGAAGCTTCAAGAGCGAATCTTGAATTTGTCAGTAGATATCCAACAGATCAAGTGAAAGATGAATTTTCATTGTGATTTTGATTTCTTGAAAAGATCTGTACATAGGTGATGAATTTCCCGAAGCTATGAGCTAATGATCATGTGAATTTTTTGCACGCGCTGTGTTCAATTGAAGACGATCAAGAGCTGGATGCATGGAATCATATGTGATTGTCAATGAGATGATAAGTCAGGACAACGCTCAAGCGTTTCGATTTCTGAGTCAAGAGAGGAATTTATGTTTAGCTCAATTGATCTGACATATCATTTGGCTTTGTGATGATGTTTTTCACATGAACATCCATGATCATCATGAAGTTCATCAAATTCAAAACTTCAACTTGTCACAAGATTTCCTCCACTTCTTTTGGCACTACAATCAATCTGTGTACTATTTGTCAAAACCTTCCAATCCTAGTATCAAACAAAGACCAATTGTTTTGTAAAAGAGAAGATTTCCTACATCAACAAAGAAGACTGTTCTTTGAAATAATTCAAAATCATTTTTCTATGTACAAGTGAGACTAAAAGGCCTTTGAATCACATGAAAAACAAGAGCACACTTCATCATCATCATCCCACAAACACCTTCCAAAACAAGATACAAAATACAAATGGTGTTGTATTTACAAAAAACGTTAGATCCAGGTTTTGAAAATTGAAGATCTGATATAGTTAAAAAATAAATCGGAAAGAAACTATCTCCAAACTCTCTGTGTATAAAAACAAATCACATCAAAATCACTACAAAACGAAAAGAAATATGAAATCAGATTCGAATTGTATTGATGGAGGATTAGAATGAGAATGAGATTAATTCCTGATGGGAGAATTGAGAGTACATCTTTCATTAATCAGTGGTATAGGTGATGAAAAGTTATTTGATGAAGTTTTATTGATTTACTTTGATGATGTTCTTTCATATTTATCTTCTTCCATAATGTGATTTGGATAATGATGATTTATATTAGTTGAATTATTACTTTCTTCCGTGTTGGGAATCGATGAAGATGGTGCAGTAGTTGAGGCTGTTGTTCTTGAATTTGATATAGTAATCCAAATGTCATCCAACATCCTAATAAACGGACCCCTAATCACAATTGCTAATATGAAATATGGGTCATGTTCGTTGAAGGTAAATCATTAATCAGTTTTTGTCAATTGTGTTTGTCCAAGTCTTAGATTTTGAAAAGAAAGTGATCCTTACGATTGGGATGATGACTACTTCACGGGTGACCTCATAATCAGCATTAAAAACAAACATTTGATAATGACAAACACATTTAATCAGTGATAAGTCTATAGTCCATCTTTGATTTCAAAGGGATATGAATCATTTACCAGCATCTTGAGCAAGAGAAAGATATGTCAAAGCTAAGATGAATGAAAACAACAGTTCCAACAGTGAGTTGATGATTTAAGATTCTAGATGCCTGAATAACAATTCACATACATTTTTTAAAGCGTTTTCAGGACTACCGACTGATGAAAGAATGACCTAAGATTGAAGGGTCAGTATTAGTATAAGCCTTTGTTGTGAGCCAAGGGTTGATTCATCACAGTTGAAGGGTGAATCGTTGCATTCAGACGCTGAGTTGTCGCATGTGTATTTTTTGATGTTGCACTTGACCGGTGCGCGGAGTGGATGTCGCAGGTCACCGTGTGTTGTCGCAGCCAAATTTGGCTTGTCGCACGCGGGGCATGTGTAGTGCCCGAGGCAGCAACAGCGTGTCGCAGCCCCAAATGCGACACGACATTGCATCCGGTGTGACTTGGTAGGTTATTCTGGGCTGCCTATGTGTTGTTAGACTCAGCTATTTCCTTCCTCAACTTTAGATTGCTGGATGTGCTGTATGTGCTGTGTGGTCTGCTCTGCAACAATGTGAAATAAACCCCTCACATCTATCTTGTTGAAAGATTTTTTTTTTCAAAACCGGTTATGAAAATGTCAAATTGCAACTACCTGAAGTTTTATAAGTAGACAACAATAGATAGTAAAAGGAACAAAAAGAAAATCAATCATATTTTATTTTGAAATGTGGTTTGGGGGATATATTTTTGAGAAAGGAGGATGTTCTGGTGGATCGTTCTGTTCACACAGAATATTAGCCGGTCTCAAAGCAAACCCGGTACACCTGGTTGTCTTTTTGGCTTGGAGGTGTCAAAAATGTCAACTCAATACACAAAGTTGCCACCAAAAAAGCAACTGGGTGTACCGGGTTTTTTGGCAACCGGGTTTGCTTTGAGACCGGCTATTTTTCATGGTTTTTTTTTCTTTTATTTTAACGTGTTTTTAAACAAATATTGAAATTTTTGAAAGATTTTGGAATAACAAGACAAGGGAATGTGATTTTATATTTTGTTGATTTGAAGATAAATTTGAAAACAAATAGGAAAAACAAATTTATTTTTGACCTCTGTATAAAAATTCAGACGTTTTGTAAGAAACCTTATGGGAAATTCAATTGATCATGTTTCTTCAGATGACTCTTCAAATGTTTCTTTTAAATCATCTGACGAATGATATTAGAAATAAAATTAGATATACGTGTTGAAAATTTCATATTGAAATCTACAATCATTTCACTTACTTGAAGTTGAAGGTTTTGGTATCATGGCTTGCGTGTGTTGAGCTGTAAGCATTGCATCCTGGAAATCTAGGCCATGTTCCTTAACCAAAGTACTGATCAATTTCGCATTCCTAATAACTTCTTGATGTTCCAACTCAGCTTTCAGATTCTTCATTTCAAGTTGATGCTTCTCCTTTCTTGAATTTAAATCAAACTTCTCACTCATTAACTTGACATTAGCCATCTCCATTTCAATTTTAGATTTTTCTTTAATTTGATCTGGAGTTAAATCACTCTGTGTTGGTTGTAACGAGGCGCCCATATTTTCTACCGCTTGAGCCAAGCGATCCATATTTTGACCATGTTGGATGAACGCTTGGTGCTCAATCGAGTTGCTGGTGGTTTCTGGTTGAGCTGGGGTTGATCCAATTTCTTTTTCTTGAATTAAACCCTGGATCAAACATGATGAACCGGAAATTCGGCCTCGTTTGTTGAATAAGGATTGGCTCCCTGAATTCAAGGAGTGTTTTGACAATGACCGTTTGAGTGATGAAGACGTGGATTGAGGTTGAGTTTGGATCCGAGAATCTCGAGGTCTGAAAATAGGAGTGGGTGTGTATGGAACATGATCCTCTTCAATTTCTTGATCATCATTCAAAATGTTCCTGTAATCATCCATAGTTGGACTATCCGGGCCGCTGTTGGTTTCATCATGAAGAAGATTTGCTGAGAGAGAATCATCCATCACATTTTGATTTAAGTCGTCATTATCAACACCGGGTCAGCAACGCTGGCCGTTGCTGTTGAGGGGCGGTGTGCTGCGGTTTTTACGGCCAGCAGCGCAGCAATTGTTGCGGGTACCCGTTGCTCCCTGATCCGTACCGCAGCAGAGACCCGGGAGAACCACATTTTAGTAACCGCAGCGTTTACAGCTGCATTGGCACCGGGGACCGCAACGTTTGCAGATGTTGCGGTACCCAAATTCCGCATCCAGCCGGAATTAAGCCAGGATGCCCAGACCAGCAATACTTACCTGCATCGATCAACCACACCACCCCTTCCTACACAATTAGCTCCGATGTGGACACCATACCTCCCCATTTGGGGTAGGCCAAGGCGAACTTGTCGGCAACATCGATCTGGATACGCAGCCAAACGGGTCAAGGTCACAAAAAAAGTGCACTTATACTTGTTCTCAAATCCTTGTAAGTTCCCCTGTTCCCCTCCCCACCGCTTCCCATTTCTTTTATCTTCTTCCAATCTGCTCTGATCTGATTCTTACCATTCATATCTTTAATCTCCAATTAATTCTAATTCTGTTACTATCACCTTAGTTATCACTTCCATCACCAACTCATCAGTCATTTCAAGCAAAAACATGTCTACCTCCCAAGGCTCCAAACGTTCTCGCACCCAAACCAGCCACCCAGGCATGGTGAAACCATCACCTGATTCCCGTCGACGTGTCTCGATAGACAGCAATATTTCAGTCCAAATTACGTCTAAAAGCAAGACTACTCACACTGTCATCGATGACTCTGACAACGAGTCTGTGGTTCTGAGCCCGACCAACAAGAGAAAGCGTCAGGCTGATGTTGAATCTGAAGAAGAAGAAGAAGCCCCGAAAGTTGTCAAGAAGAAAAGCAAAGGCAAGGAGCCCGCCAGTAAAGTAAGGCAAAGAAAACCAGCGGCTGGTTCTTCGAAGCCAGATAAGGTCAGTCGTTCATTCTTGTATCTCTCTGCGATGCTGAACACTGACACAATTTCAAAACTTCAGAATGTTTCGAAGTACGTCACCAAAGAAACTCTGTGAGCCGCTTCCGACGATGAAGATGCTTTGATTGGAGCCAAGAAGAAGCCGAAGGTCACTGTCACGGATCTGGCCAAGCTTCGGGGTTACTATGGTCCACCTTTCCATGAGGAACACGATGTAAGTGTGGATTTTTTTTTTCTAATTGAAATAAATTTTAATCTTCTTTTTTCTATTCCAACTATCTTTCCATACAGGATAAAAGCAAGCCCCCCTTGAGCTATCCCTGTCGATTCTGCCACCGAGACGAGGATAATCCAGTCCGAGTTAGTTACACCAACATGACCGGCAACCTGAAAGTGCATCGTGATGGTTCAACTCAAGATGGCCAATCAGATATAGGGTGCAGCGGACGACTTCGAGCCAAAGAAGAAGAACCCGAACTTGAGATTCCAGCATCAGTAGCAGAGACTCGCAAAGCAGCCAAAAAGGCTGGACCGATGGATAATTTTGTCGTTGACACGAAGAAGGTGCAGTTCTCGAATTCAATTCTCAATCAAATGGCCTGTATGTGGCTCATCCGCCACGCGCAGCCTTGGAGTCGAATCGAAGATCCCCTACTTCGTGGTATGGTGTGCTACCTTAGAAAGGAAGCACATTTGAATGGTCGTAGGTGGGCTGCTGACGAGGCAAAGATGCTCAATGTTTCTCTCAAGGAATCAGTCTTCTCGGAATTGAAGGTGAGACTTCTTCTTTTTACTCAATCATTTAAGACAAGATACATTACTAATCAACAACTCACTCATTAACAGGCGCTGAAATCGAAAATCAATTTGGTACACGATGGCTGGACGACCAAAGGTAATCGCCATGCGTTCATTGGCGCATCGGTAACTTTTGTGGACAAAGATTGGAACTACAGAGTTCGTCACCTCACGATGAAGGTTGTCCAATGGCACCACCACAGGCCGTGGTTGGCGGAACCGTTGGCCCACTTCTTGATCAAACGTGGTCTTTATCAAAAGATGAGTTTTTTTTATTTCTACTCGTCTCTATATCTGATTCTTAGAGATGATTATTACATGCTGAAACTTGTTCTTTGTGGTCTTACTTGCTCTGCCAGACTACGGATTCGGGATCCAACAATAAGACCATGGCCAAAGAAATGCACCGGCAATTTCTTGAAGAAGGCAACCTTTTGTACAATTGGAATCCACAATCGATGCACATCTTTTGTTTCTGCCACAAGTTGGCATTGATTGTCAACGCGGGTTTGGAGGCGCTGGGAGTGAAAGCACCCCCTCCAATCAAGGTGAAACAAACTGACTGTGGAACCTTCCCTTCGATTGGGACAATTGACGAGGAAGACGAGGAGGAAGCAGTCAACAGGCAAGACAAATATTTGAATCTATAATGATTAGAATGGTCACTAACTGACTGGGTTTCTAATCTTCTGATAGCAAATCATCAAATGTCACTGAAGCTGAATCCGACGATCCTGAGCATGACCCTCAAGAGCTCAACAATGACTTGCCGGCCCCTGCTGAGGTAGTTGCAGAACTGGACGACAAGAATGAATGGAATGCTGCTGATGCAGAAGAAGAAGACAAGTATCCTGAGCTCTCAACGGTTAGTAAAGAAGTACTACCTACTCACCGTCGAGAAGCAAATAATGCCGACTATATCTTGCGAAAGGCGTGTATTTCTTGCCTCTGTGACACTGGTCTAAATACTTGTTAACGTATGTCTTATTCTTTCCAAACAGGTTGACTTCATAACCCGGCGAATAACTTGTTCTGCGGCCTGGCGAAATGAGTTCAAGCGAGTAGCCGAGCAAAAGGGTTTCCAAGGATCTTTGATTGCAGGCTATGGGATACATTGGAATATCAAGTATCAAAGCCGCCATAAAGCTTGGTTGGCCAGAGCGGTAAGTTATTTCTCTTACTTTCTTGATTGTGTGAGCGCCAGTTGAGTTTGTTTCATACTCTTCAGGTCATCGATGAACTCTGTCGAAACAATTTGAACATGGTACATTCCAAACATTGACCTGCACGCAAAGACAAAAAACCGTATGGATATTTCCATGAACTCGAGATGACGACTTCCGAATGGGCTCAAGTCCGGAAAATCAACGATGAGCTTGAGGTGATATTTCTTTTCGATTCTTTCTTTCTCATATATGCCAAGCTGTGCTGACATTTGATTGATTGTTGATCAACTTGTCAGCCATTCCTAAACACCACTCTGCTTATGGAAGGGGACGGACCCACGGGATGCATGGTAATCCCACAATACGTGGAGCTTCGTGACTCGCTCGAAAAGAAGATTGAACCACTAAGCATGACCGATGCCATCTACCCGATGCTTGCGAAAATGAAGGAGAAGACTGTCAAGTATTTGAACGAAGCACTCCAATGCGAAACCCTCATCATGGCGACGTTGCTCCACCCATTTTTCCGACTACGGTTTTTCTCCAAGTGGTTTGGAGAATCATCTGCAATCACAATGAATGCAGAAGCCCTTTTACGACGTGGTCACCGGGAATACGAACACCTGCATCCTGCGAATGACAAATCTAACCCCATTCCTCGTACCGACGATAGCCAAACTCCTGCAACTTCTTCCCCAAGACCACTCATCTTTTGCGATGACTCTGACAATGACGCGGAGATTGAAGAACCTGAAGATATACAAATTAAGAATTATTTAAACCGAGTGGATAAGATGAGGGCTGACAAGTATGATATACAAGATCCAGCCGCAAGTCTTAAATGGTGGAAGGTGAGTTGCATTGCATTGTCATTGTAATTTTCTTTTTGTAGATACCGACCTGACGTTTTTGCAACCTATCCTTAGAAGCATGCAAAGTCTTACCGGATCCTGGGCATCATGGCTGGAGATTATCTAGCCTCAACAGGCTCCTCCTGCGCTCCTGAGCGCATCTTTTCCTGCGCGTCAGATGTTTGTTCGAGTAGTCGAGGTGCTCTGATTTCTCGGACAATCAAACGACTTGTGTCCAGTAGATTATGGTTGAGAGAAGGTGTTCCTCTGGGTGAAGCTTATGAGGAGTTGACGCAGATTTTGAAAGACTTGGGAATAGTATTATAACAAATCGATTAAAGTTGATATTGTACTTACAACTTTTCTCTTGGTACTTTCCTTTCTTATATCACAATTTATATTTTTCACTTTATTAAACAACTATGCTACAATTTTATATAGGAAGCGACTCGGGCCACACTCATCTTTGCTACGGCCACACTCCACGTGACTTGGCGAGACCATTACATGTACCACCCTACATGTAGTGGGTGTCTTTTCTTTTTTTTAAGATTGTAGCGGAGAAGTCTCTATGTATTTTCTACATTGCCTTCAAATCCACTTTTCCACATCAATGATCGAAGAACAATCAACACAGTCATTACCACCACCACCATCAGCTTTGATCAACACCACTTACACCTCTAAGGATGTGATGGAAAGGCAAATCAACTCATTTGCTGCTCAACATGGTTATGGAGTTGTAACGAAGACATCAAAGAAGAACAATGGCCTTGAAAAAGTATACTACAAATGTACACTAGGAGGGACCTACCGCAATAGACATGGTCTGAAAGATGAGACACGTAAGCGAAAGGCCTCTAGCTGTGTTACCAACTGCCCATTCCAGCTCATAGGAACAGAATCCGAGGTCAACACGTGGAGCTTTGTCATCAAGGAACCTATGCATAATCACGGACCTTCCTCTGCAGCATCAGCACACCCAGTTCACCTCCGGCTCACTGAAACCCAGGATAAGGCAGTCAAATTACTGTTTGAAGCCAAGACTGAGATTCGTGATATTCAGGTTCAACTCCGCAACATGGATGGTGGTGCAGATATCCCGCGTAAAAAGTTATATAACCTCAAGAGACAAGCAACATGGGATAAATTAGATGGAAGAACTCCCATGGATACTTTAGTTGAAAGGTTCACCAGAAAGGGTTACAAGATTGAAGTCAAGACCGATGACAAAGGCCAGGTGACGCATGTGTTTTTTGCGCATCCAGATTCGATTTCACTCCTGCGCGTCAACTACGAGGTCTTTATCTTGGATGCTACATACAAGACAACTCGGTCAAAGTTCCCATTGCTGCATATTGTGGGTACAACTGCGCTTCACACAACTTTCTCAGCATGTTTCATCTTCATGAAGACCGAAAGCAAGGAATCATACACAACTGCTCTGAAGTACTTCAAAAATCTCTTTCATGTTGACTATCTACCTCGAGTCCTGGTCACCGATCGAGAACTTGCCCTAATCGCAGCCATCAGGATCCATTTTGAGACAGCAGAGATTTTGCTGTGTATCTGGCATATTGAGAAGAATGTAATCAAGACCTGCAAGCCTTGTTTCTCTGGGAAACCCAAAGAAGAGTGGGACACCTTTATGAAGGACTGGAGATCCGTGAGTGTTTTTCTTGCTTTGTATGATAGAACTTTGTTAAAATCTCTTCTTGTAGGTCATGTACTCTAAAACGGAAGAGGATTTTTTATTGGCCTGGTCGACGTTCAAAAAATCACACTCAACCACCGATGTCAAGTATCTGGAAGATACGTGGATCAAGCCATACAAGCATATGTTTGTCAAGGCATGGACCAACTCTGTCTGTCATCTTGGGCACACAGTAACATCACGAGGTGAAGGCGCCCATGGACGGATCAAGAAGTATATCAAGATCAATCTGAATAACATTCTCGATTGTAGTGAAAAAATTGTACATTCAATTGAAAACTTTCTCACCGACTACCGTGCCCAGCTGGCTAAGGATCAGATGAATGTCCTCACTTTTGCTCTACCTACACCCAAGGGAGAGATCTTCCAGGATGTCAATAGGAAGGTTTCATCGTTTTCACTTTGCAAAGTACACGAACAAGTATGTCAGGTTAGGCTTTATGCAAATCGATTGCTGCTGATAACAATCATCTCCGTTTGTAGCTCGAGCTTGTGAGGCGCCCATTGAGCCCAGATACGAAGCCTTGTACCCAAACATTCACAACAGTTTGGGGTCTCCCTTGCTCTCATCTTTTACGCCGGCTTATCTCACAGAAAGAACAACTTTCACTCGCGGATTTCCACCGCCACTGGCATCTCCATCATCCCACACCAATTTTGCTTCAGCTACTGCCCGAAGAGCCAAGTGATGTATTACCAACTGTTCTCAACCGCCTGTCTGAGAATTTCAAGAATCTTCCGATGCGACAGCAGCAGGAAATGGTAGAGCAACTACATGAACTTTCCCAGCAAGTCCCAGTGGTTTTACAAGAACCTCATCCGATCATATCAAAAGGGAGGCCCCGATTAACTTCAAGTCGTCAGGATCAAGATGACTCTACACGTCGAGATCCATCCGCTTTTGAGTATGTCGATCCACCTGTGAATGGGAAGCGAGTGGAGACTTGCAAGGCCTGTGGCCTGGTGGGCCATCGGCGTAATAATGCTCGATTATGTCCAAAGTTCCACTCTGTTTAAACCGAAGGGGTCTGCACAATTGATTGACTGTACATACATATTCATGATACTCCGCTGTCTAACAAGTACTTTTGGTCAAGCCTTTGCCTCTTTGCAACCCTTTACACTCACTTGAGGTCATTCATATGTGCAATTCAACATGATCATATTTGATTGCTTTGATCGAGTGAATTCTTACCATACTATCCCTGAGGATATTTAGCAAACATTCAACTGCTCGATGCTTTTCATCACCCCCGTACCCTCCAAATTGAGCCGCCCGTTTTGAATTTGAACTCTGGAGGGGTTACTCCAACTAAATCGACTTGATAACCCGCCTCAGGTGTCTCTTACTCCTCGCATCACGGAAACAATCTGAGTATCATAATGAAATCAATATACACGTCCCGAGCGATTGATTTCTCTAATCAATCTCTACTGTCCACCCAGTATAATCGATCTGTTTGCCAATGCCACCTCACTCGTCCCGCTCTTCTCGCAGTCCTTCAGCTATGATGCGATGAGCGATGGAATTAAAAAAAGAAAAGACACCCACTGCATGTAGGGTGGTACATGTAATGGTCTCGCCAAGTCACGTGGAGTGTGGCCGTAGCAAAGATGAGTGTGGCCCGAGTCGCTTCCTTTTATATACTATGCCTCATTATTCCTTTTTCTAACCTATGCTATGCCTCTATCGATTGTTACAAGTGGTTATTTTTTTATTATGTTAATAATTCAGTTTTAGGCCCACGTTGCGGTTCAGCGTTGCTGTTAATGCCTGTTGCGTTACGGAGCGTTGTTGCTCCGGAGCGTTGCTGATAAAGCAAGTTGCGCTGCATGATGGCGATATTTTTTTTTTTTTGACAACGCAACGCTCCCAAGAGCTACATCACAACAACTGAAAAAAAAGAGCAACACAGCGCAAAAGTCGCTTGTAGCGGGCCGGTGCGTTGCTTACCCGGTGTTGTCATTATGGTTCGCCTCATAAGCTAGATTTGAATTGACTGAATGTTCCCTTGAATCACGTTGGGATTCAACTTGACTTCCCTTGTCTTCATCAATCGTGGGAGGTAAACCGTGTGCAGCAGCTAGTCTGACATTGGCGTGTTGGGTCCCAAAAATTGGCTCTAGTTCAAAATAATACTTCGACTTCTTTAAGATTGGTGCTGAGAAGAAGGCCAGAAGCAAAATCAGAAACTTAACAGAACGGAATAATGCAAAGCAAAAGAAAGTTTGCTTACCGATTGCTACCTTCTTTACTTTAAGCCATTCAGGATCATCATCAGCCCACCCCTTGGCAGTCTTCAATTCCGTTGCTGACAAATAACTTCCTTGACCAGTCTTGTTACGCAAACCGTCAGCTGCTCGCCAAGCTTCCTCTTCACGGCCAATCTGTAAACCAACACAAAGGTTTACAGTCAGAGTCAGATATAAGAAAAACAACGGTCAATGAATGAGACGTAACATACCTTTTTTCTGATAATATCCGCACTACGCCAAGTGATTCCATTCTCAATCATGTACCTTTCAATATCTTCGGCCACACCTTTCTTTTCTGATTTGTTATCTTTGAATCTACCAAAATTCTCTTCCTCCGTAAGCCAATTGATCAATAAGTACATTGAAGATTTCCCCTGCCCATTATCATCCTTATCCCAGTGCTGTGATGACTTGTTGACTTTTTCATCTTCATTTTGAGCACTTTCATTGTTGGTTTTTGTTTTTTTGGACTTGTTCGATTTGGACTTACGAGGCGAGCGAGGTTTTGCTCGAGTTGCATTCAATTTACGGGGCATCTTTGAATTCGACTTCTTATTTTTGTTGGAAACGCTTGAACCCGCTGTTTGAGCTAGGGTGATTGCACCAGTGAGGACTTGACTCAGAGTCGAAGGATCAAGTTGTAGTTGAGTAGGTTTTGGATCTGGTTCGGAAGATGGTTCAGGTGATATGATGGTGTCTGAGTGTTGATCCTGAGACGACGACATGATATTAAACTTAGCTGGTTGATTCTGCGGGGTTTGAGGGGAGTGAGGGGATTCTCAATCAAGAACTGGGCAGAGAACTGGGAATCGAGCCCGGATTTTTCTTTTTGCCCAGATTTCAGCTGGTATCTGGGAAAGTGGACTTGTGGGCACGTGCCCGGCTTTCTACTTTGTATCCCCTAATTCAGGTACCCTTGCAGTTTAGATATCATAGCTTCGAGCATTGGATAAAGGGCATCACTTTTGGAAAGTTTCTTCTCTCGTTCTTGTAATTGTTGTCGCAGTTCTATGTACTTAGGAATTACCATGGCCCCGGTGGGCATGGTCCCTTCCATCTGTTTAGTGATGGTCAAAAAAGGTTGTAGATGATAATCATACAGTCATCAATATGCAATCTATGATTTAAATACTCAAATCAAACTGACCTCGAGCTCTGAGTTGAGTTCTTCGATTGATGCCCATTCCGAAGGGCTGATTGATATCTTGTGGAAATACCCGTGAGGCTTGCCGTTTTTTCGTGGTCGCCGAGTTTTGGAGTGCACTCGGGCCAAGTCTTCTTTCAAAATCTGGTCGATGATCTTGAAATAAAATGAATAAATATAAGAACAAAAACAAAATGGAAATTGAATAGACAACTATGAAAGAAAGAACAAATACCCACCTCACGTGCGAGCCAAGCTTTATGTCGGCTAATATACTTTATATTCCATCTGATGCCATACCCTGCAATCAGTGAACCTAACTTTAAACCGCGGGCTTTCATAATCCTATTGAATTCATTTCTCCAAGAGGATGACCGAGTGATCCTGCGGATGACAAAGTCGAGCTGTTTACAAAAAGATTAGTTTCATACCTTGAAATGAAGTAGTGCTAATCGTATTTACCTTTTCTAATATGAAGTGAAGCTTGTTAGCTTCTCTTTGATGAGTGGGTGCAACTGAGTCATCTATAATCCGCATTGGGTTTGTTTCATCATCTTGATCCGCGGCGTCCCAATCAGCCTCTTCATCCACTGGGGCGTCAGCTATGATCAATGTCAATTGATCCATGATAGAGACATCATCATCCAAGTCTTGGAGGTCATGTTCCATGTCCGAGGTAACATCTTCTTCGTTTGGTGCATTTGAAGCGTCAGGCACGTCTAATACTGGACCATCACCATCAAATGGATCGGATGGCTTGTCTTCTTCAACTAGGTTGGTGCACATGGTGGGAAATCGTCCGCGAAATGTGGTCTTGACCTTGCGAGGAGGTGGAGTCTTGAGACCTAGGGCGCCTAATCCTGCTCCCACCACAAGGGCAAGCTTGTGGCAGAAGCAGAAGGCGTGCATGGTCTCGGGATCCCATCGGTAGTCGGATTCATAACCACAATGGTCCAAGAACTGCCGATGCATTTCTTGGGCCATTGTCTTATTATTGGAACCAGAATCCGTTGTCTGGCTCAGCAAGTGAAGACATAGTAACAAACTTATATTAGCATACAACATCGATCTCATGGTTCCCAAATAGGAGCTGATTGATAGTACTTATCTTTGTAACCAGGTCATTTTTCATTAACACATTGGCCAAAGGCTCGGCCAACCATGCTCCTCGATGCTCCCATGCCACGACTTTGAGAGTCAGGTGACGTGATAAATACTTCCATGTAGGATTGATGTAGTTCACTGACGCACCGATGAAACCGTGTCAATTTCCTTTCGAAGTCCAGACATCGTGCTGCATGCAGAACTTAGAGTCCAAGCCCTAAAAGTACAGGTTGAATGGAAATAAATAGTGTCAGTATAATACGTAAAAGAAGTCAAATAGAAATTTCAGACTCACCTTCAGCTCGTTCATAACTTGATCTTTCATTGATAAGTTGAGACATTTAGCTTCTTGAGCTGCCCAATGCCTGCCGTATAGTTTTGCTTCAGGTCGCAAATATTGGACACATGCACGGAGCCAAGGGTCCGCCAGCCTTAACCAAGGCAATGATTGCCTGAGAAGCCAGGTGCACATGCCTTGGTTGAATGTGAGATTATCGAATTTTGAAATCTTTGTTGTCGTGACAAAGGCGTCGATGGGTCCGGTGGACTTCTTCTGTTCGGCTTCTTCTCGAGCCCTGACTTCAGCGACAGACAGAGGGACAGAGTGTCCCGCCTTGCAAGCTTGTCGTCAACCAGGGCAGCCGGTGGATGCTTGACCAGTCTGAGTTGAGCCATCACGATGGGCCTTCAGGTTTCCTGTTGGATTGGTAAAGCTGATCCGAACTGGGTTCTTCTCGTCCCGACTGCAGAATAAGCACGGATATCCCAAAGGTTGTTTGGTTTTATCCTAAGAGAAAGTAATCAGTACACAATTTGGATGATCAAAAATGGTAAGGAGTAAATATGATAAGACATACATCAGTGTTCTTGCTGTGGAACGGAGGTCCAAAATAGGCAAGGAGGGCATCGGTCTTTTTGTCTTCCTCAATGTCGATGTGTTTCCTTTTCCAAACCTTGATGTTCTCTGAGTCTGAATCTGCTCGAAGTGTGGCCTTTGTAACCTGGGCAGAGGAAAACTTCAAGTCGTATTGGTCAGTTGTTGAAACAATTGAGGAATACAATCAGTAACTGCTTACTTCGTTTTCCGTGCTTGTGGTGGTGATGGTCTTTCTTTTTTTGCGTGATCTCTTAGCTGGTGGGTTAACCACTTGAGGTGAATCAGACTCATCTTGTGAGGTAATATAGGTAGCATTCGTCTCCTTGGTATTCGTTTTAGAAGTTGTTTGAAATTGAGGGTTTGCCAAGACTCAGCGACGACTATCGGCACTAGTGGGTATCATTCCAGGAGTTGTGACCTGAGTACGTTGTCTTTGAGGTCGAGTAGGAGTGGCTGGAACCGGGTTTGAAGATCTGATGTTTGACTGGGATTGATAAGATTGACTGGAGTCTGGAACAACTAATAAACGAAAATGCAAGTACTGGAACATCTGTATAAAGATGCCCACAAAAGGACGCCGAGATGAGTTAAACATCTAGTTAGTAGTGAATCAGATTGATTTCGATAAAGGTAAATTTGAAAACAAAATGGATGCAGAAAAGTGGAAGTGATAGGTCCATGTTTATGAGTTTGTGTGAAGTAATTGTTCAAGACTTTTCAAGAAAGGGAGGAGCAGCGGGAAAATGATTAGAAGGAGGATGGAGGAGACTCGAGTCTAACTCACTGTCCATCGATTTAGGTCCATCCCTAGTTGAAGTTCCCCTTGCGTTAAATTCAATCTCGATTGGGTGGTGATTGGCAATGCTTTCTTCATGGATGTGGGATACATAGCCTACTTTGGGATAGGACTGCCCCTGCCCTGGCTTGTGCGCAACATAGTTACCGTAACAGGTTACGTGGCTGTTGCGTAACTCAAAAAAAATACCCGTTATCCACGGGTGCTAACGTAACTCAAAAAAAATATACCCGTTACAGGGATCCGTCAGCGTAGTCCAAAAGAGGCCCGTTAAGCTAACGGATAGGGTACCGCGTAAAGTTATGTTACCTCTACGCTCATGCTAACAAGCAGCGCTGCTGTCTCAGTGTTGTGCCAATGGGGAATTGGTATGTCAATGTTGGAACCTTTGGATGTGTTTGTTGAGCAGGACGACAGTCAACAAGTAGTGAAGGCAATGGCTGAGTTTGATTGTGATGAGGGAAACTCAGTTTTGAGAATTGGAAATATAATACATAGTGACACACGGCCATATTGAGCAATGTCACACGGTGACATGGGATGAGCGACATGTATCAACACATGTCACTCAAAAATGTAAATTATTTGTTGTCCTCAGTGTCATAAGCGCTGACAAACAATATGTGTTGTTTGTTTAGTGTCCGGACCAACATGCCTGAGGGTAATCATGAGGCAATGGTTTACAGGCTTTCTTGATAATCAGTGGTTAGGTATCATAACACTAAAGGCACAACCCAGTTTCTTGGCAAAACTGGATTAAACCCCTAAACCCTTAACATGCTGTACACTTAAGACTCCAACCCCCTTAGGCTCAGCTGTTGCCAACTTTACCTCTTGTCATGGCCTGTCAAACTACTGTGAGTTATAGATGATCTCTATTTCTTCCAGTTGTATAACAAACTAATCTGTCCCTGTCATCTTTCCTGTTCATCATGATATCACAGTCTTGTTACGCTTGATTGGCACTCAAAAATCAGCTCAAAAACTTCTTGGGTATTGTGGTGACTTGGCCGTTGCCAACAGTAGTATGAAGGGATGGTCAACAAGGTGGACTTGATTTGAGAGATGAGATTGTAATCCCAACATTTTCCCACCAAACCAATCCCAAGAGACCTCTAGATGTGACTAAACTCAGTGAACTTGGCTGGCGAGGCATTCTCAAGACTCAAAGATCTGCTGCAGAGTTTGTCACTACAAAGGTTCAAAGCTACTTGTTAAAGAAACGGAGAAATTGTGGTCAAACAGAATACAACCAAGAATCCAACTTCAACTTCAAGTTTATAACAATCAAATCGTAAGGTTTTGATTTTTCATTTTCATCATCATTGGACTAAATCTATGAACAAGAAAAACCAATGATAACCTTTCTTTTAAAAGCCAATTCACCAAATCAAATTCTAAAAAGTCCAAGAAGATATCCATCACGAGTTAAAAAACAATTGGAAAGTCAACCAGAATCAAATCTAAATTCAGATGATGAAGAAGAAGACAATATTCCTTCTTCACCTTCATCAGATTGTCATCAAAAGAAATCTCAAAAGCAATTGAATCTAAAACCCAATTTGAACACATGAAACTCCAATCAAAAAACCTAACACCAACACTGGGTAAGCAACGCCCCCCGTTGCTGTTGCGCAGCGGGGCTTTGCGGTTTTCAGAGGGTGCTGCGCTGCTGTGCAGCGTTTCTCGTGGGGTCAAAAAACCCGCAGAGCTTCTGAACCCTTGGAAATTGTTTTTTTTCTGGACCGCTACGCAGGCACTCCTTGTAGCACCGCAGACCACAGGCAGCGGTTGTTGCGGGGCCATGGAGGCCAATTGGGTTTTTGTCACCCAGGTGTCTACTTTCCCCTTTGGAAATCACACTTCAAGTTCCATAACATGATCAACTGCCAACCCCTCCCAACCCTCTCTCATACGCCAGCCAAACTAAACTTGATCGTGACGTATCTGGACACATTAGGCATATTATCATTTATTGGTTACATTCACATGGATCATCAAATCCAACTGATAGTTTAAAAAGGATAATAACAATAACAATGATGATCATTTTGAAGATATATCAGATTCAGATTCAGAAACAAGATATGATAAATGGATAAACCAATCCAACCAAAAACCAACCTCAACAAATAATAGTCAGTTTGGATTATTTCATCCTTTTAAAATCATTCATATCTGATCAAGATGATGTTTTTTATTTTTTGAAAGTTAGAAATCTTATCTAATGATGAATCTGATTCTGTTCATTCTAAAATCCATTCTCGTGATTCTGATGATGATTGTTTAATCGATATTAGATCACTTGCTTCTGTAGATCACACGTTTTATCAATTATGTTGTCCTTATCTATACCAGGTAATTCTCTTGAATCTCTGTTCTTTTTGTCTTTGAGTAAATTTATATCTTGATTTTTTTCAGAGTTTTGATTCTTAAGGTTATACAGTAGAATTTCTACCGTATAACCCCCTCTCACTGGGAGTTTGCCGAGGTTGGCAAGGTAATTGAGTTTGCCAAGAAAGCAATCATGAAGAAACCCAGAAAAACTCATTTTTGAGTTTTAGTGTGTCTCGTTCTCGTTTTCTGATCGAGCTCTTGTTTTCTTTTTTTCACTTATCACACTTATTCATTTCATTACAATCGTTTACCAAATTGACTTACCTTTTCATGACCCTCCTTTACATCAATTATTGTCTTTTTCTTTTTTTTTGAATTATGTTCGTAAATTTTTTTTTCGCTTGTAGCGCTGAGAGGCGCTGCGAATATCAACTACGCTATTAGCTACTACTTTTGCCCAAAAAAAATTCCCAGCTACCGCTAAAGCTACCTAGCTTAGCAGGCTTTTTCTCGCGCCACGCTACCACTTTACTGGCTCATAGCGCTGGGTAGCGCTGCGAGCCAGACTTGGTAGAAAAATCAACTTTACATTCAAAGAGATCATCAAACCACATTCAAATCAGGTTAAGAAAGTTTGGCAGAGAGCTTCTAGATCAGAATTAATCAAATTTGAAGAAACCTGGAGTGAAAGTCCATTGGATGGACCAGATTGGGATCCTAAATCAAGATCAGAAGTGATACTTAAGATCTTTGAAACTTATCCAAATATCATCAATCTTGATATTGATTTAGATCCAAAACCAATCATTCCACTTTCAGAACCATCCAATTCAAATAATTCTGTAGAATCTGGTAGTTATAATCCTTCATCTGATGGTCAAATGCCAAATTTATTTAACAAACCAATCTCTCAACTTACCTCACTTACTCGTCTCTCATTAACTTCTCCAACTGAAAGACCAGCTTATACTGAAAGTTTTTTAGTTGAAATCACCTTAGATCTTACCCAACTTCAAAGTTTTGGTTGTTCAAGAGTGAATGCAACATATCCAATCCCAACAGACAATCAAGCAAAATGTGTATCAACACTTGGAATTCATTTATCTAATTTGAATTATTTTATTGAAATAGATTTTGAAAAGCTTCAATGGAAATCAACTTGAATGAAAAATTTCATTAAAAGAAATCACATTAGAAGATTGTCAAAGAGTTTTGATCCAAGTTTTACATGGGTTTTTACAGCAATTTCAAGATAGTTTGGTTTTGATTCATTGAAAGTCTGGTCTCGAGCAGACTTTGGATAAGGGAGGGTGTTGATCTTGGCATCCTGTTTGAAGATTTTACCAAGGTATTCAAAGCCATAGGAATATCAATGACTTGATTAATTCCTTTATTTGTTTTTACTTGTTTGCGCTTTTCTACTTCTTTACTCTCATTTATTGTCTTTATTAACTTATTTATTACCATCTGTATCTTATTGTTTTTGATCATTTCTTCACTATCATTAATAGTAATACTTTGTTTAAAATTTCTTAACTATCATTGATATGTTTTGTATGTCTTTTCACTTGAATGAATTGCTTTTTGCTCACACTGGACTGGATTAGGCGTGTTGCATTGCGTGTTGCGCCTGTTGCGCAGCGCTGTAAAGCAACGCTGCCACCTGTAGCATTGATCTTCGAGTTATGTAGGTGTTGCGCTACGGACCTGGGGAAAAATCCAGTTTTTTTGAAGAGCTACGCTGCGCTGATTTGGCCTGTTGCGGTGCGCAGCATCGCTTACCCAGTGTTGCTAACACTAAATCAACGACCAATCAAAACCCAAAACAACAACAAGCTCAAGAAAAGATCATGATCATGATAAAGGTGTAAGGATTGATAGAGAATTAGGAAATCAAGCCAAATCAGATAATATCATTTCACAAGATAATGGTTAGTGATCATCTTTTGCATCTATTAACCATTGTTTTGAAATCATTTGATTAGATTCAATCCAGAAGGGTAGCTCAGCCATCAAACCTACTCTAGAAATTTAGATCGAGATGTATAAAGGTAAAGATTTACATCAAACCAATTCAAACAAAGAAGCTAGAGCGGAAGGAATCTGATTATCAAATATAAATATTAGTCCTTCTTTGGAAACAGTGTTGTGGTAGTCACAATAGTATAGATAAAGATGAAGCCTTGGATCTAGATGCAGTACTCCAAATAATGATCCAATCCCTCAAATTGATCCTAATCTAGCTGATACTAATTGGTTTATTCAAACGAATTGGCATCCTATCGGTATCTTTTCTGATGGAGTTAACAGATCACTTCAAGCTAATGATATACTCCTTCTTTTTCTTTACATGTATGTCATTCCTCTTTTTTCATTCAATTCTATCATCAACTCATCATCTTCAATATATTATTATTGCAAGGTGTTTTACTTCATTTCTCTAATTTAATGCTACTGGTTGACCTCCTGCTAATGCTCCTTGGATTGCCATGATCAAGTATGTTGGATTTCAAATCATTCAATAGCAGAATTTCAATCTGACTTGAATCTTTTCATTCCATCTCAATCATTCAATTACAACTCTAACTCAATCAATCTCAATTGCCCAATCAATCAACAAACCCAACTCAATCAATTACAACCAATCAATCACAACTCAATCAATCAATTAAAACCATTCATAGCTGTGATACCAATACCTCATCATTTACAATGGTTGATGATATCTGTACTCTTGCTTGTGATCGTGGAGCTGCTGCTGCTGTGCTTTATTCTCTTACTACAGGATCTTGTAGTGTGAATTCAGAATATCTTCTTAATTTTGAAAAACCATTGGATGTTTTTAGCTCAGCAAGATTACAAGGTGCTTGTTTGATTGAATCTCAATTCAGGTCAGTCATCCATCTTAAACTTCTTCCATCACTTTTGCTAACATATTTCTTCAAATAGTGATGTGGTCGGATCTGGATATTGTTTTCAGTCCAATCTACTCAAAACTTTGGCTTCTACTATTCTAGATGAAATCAATCAAACAGGAGGTCAATCAGCTTTTAACAAGCTTTCATTTTTGATCGCGGGAATCACTGAGTTACTACAATTGATAATTGGTCTTATCTTATTATTGATCAGGTTCACAGTCTTGTATACGTTTGGGTAATTTGCTGATTCAATACCGTCTCCAGCAGCGGCTAATTCCATTGCTTTATTGAATACAGTGTCTTTCTATCTATATCTATATCTTAAAATCACAAACTGAGACAACCTTCTCCCAATTATCCATTCTGGCCTGCTCAATTAAATTTGCCTTGGTGAGCCTCGGTGCCATGCCCATCTTCACACCCTGTTGAGACAGCTATTTGTCAACATGTTGCAAAACGAAGATACCACACTGTGTTGAGCCCATAGCCTTCACACTTGCATCCATCAATGACCATCACTTGGCTATAATGGACTCCAGTAGGTTTTTGCATATCCGTTTCATCCTTGCTCTCATTTTGACTCCCATCAGTTCAGTAGTCAGTTCACGACTATATGTAACCTCCTCCAAGATTATTCTTTCAATATCTAGCCAACACTGAACAATGAAATTAATCAAAATCAGCATCTCAATATTCCTGATCAAAATCTGCCCATTTGCTAAATATGGATCCATTCTGCGTTCAGCACACCATCAAAACTTGAGAATATATTTGATCAATAGATTTCTATGGTAAGTAACTGGACTTTTTTTGATTCTTAGCCTGAGCATAATTGTGACTTTTGGACGGTTGACTACAGACTGAACTCCAGTCTGTGATTCCCCAGATGCTTACAGTAATTGGTCAGCCTATGAATGCTAATGCCAAAGCAATCAGATCACACGCCTTCCATTTGATATGTCCTAGCAATTGTACTCTTTTGTCAGGGAACATTTAGATTCAAAGTCAAAGTTCCACAACAAGCCAAATCATTCAAAAAATCTGAGGACATGATCAATGAACATTCCAAATCAACTATTGTACACTCTGTAGAAAGAAATGTGATTCATCAACATTTGATCCTTTGTTTAGATTGGAGTTGACAATTTCAAAACATCACTTATCATTGGAATGCCACTCATTCATGCTCTCTTTGATCAAGCTGTTCAGTTCAAATGTACAATTGGTAGCAAGAAAGCTCTGGGTAGCTCATTTTGTAACATGACACTTTACTTGAAACTCTGTGGTGTCAAACTCAAAAACACCAAACCGGCTTTGACGGATCTTAGCAAGCGTACTGTTGGTGCCTCATTGACAATTAGCGCAGAGGACATACTAAAGGGTCCTGAAGATGATTCAATCACTTGGGTAGGTCACTGTCCCATTGTCACTCAATATTTGGACCACTCACTGATACAATATATTTCTTTGAAAACATCATTGACTACCTTTCAGCTCCTGGAGGCTTGTGCTACCTTTGTTTCTCTTCATTCACATTCAAGACAACTTCTTAAATACCAATCCATGCTTTGCAAGTCTTTTGTCATGGTTGTAGTAGTTGCTATCAAAGGATGCTCTTGATCTATTTGGCCTCATCTTAATTGGCTATGGCCTCTAATTGACATGGGTCCTGACAATCTGATTCATGTTTCCAACCATTGTACCATTCTATGTTGTAGTGGCAAGATGTTGATTGATGAATTAGAAGGTATCAATATTCCATGTTGTGAACCTCTTCTTGCTGAATGATTTTGAATGCCAGCTTAATATAAATTTGATTAGTGCGCTTGATGGAGTTTTAAAACATTTCAATCATCAAAGCATTGGTCTCTATGAAAATCTTGAGAAATCATCTTCTCCCTATACTTCATTGGAATTATTTGGACATCCCCAGACAGATTTTGCCATTTTTGAACCATTCCTCTACTCAATTCAGCTGCGTAAAGTAAATTAATTGTGAAGTGCTGTTTTGTTTGTCAATTCACTCCTGAAACATTCTTCAACATATAAAACTTGCACGCAAAGTGGGGCAATTATCTCTGCATCCACGATGCTCTGTCAATAAAAAAACCTGGGTCTTTGAAGAGGGAAAAGGATATTTATAATGTCCTATCACTCTTGATTCCTAAACTTCAGGAGAAGGCTGCAAGTCATCAATTTATAAGACCTGAGATTGGAAATAAAAGTGTTACCAAAATCATATTTCGTGTGATCACTGAAGAGACTCGCCAAATAAAAGTTTCAATGTGTTTTGAAGTAATTAGGAATGAAACTTTTGCAGATATCAAGATTGGTCAAGGAGGAATGATTTTGTTACCAGGCATTCAAGTCCATTCTTAGCCGTGCTGAGCAGAGTTCATATGAAACCTCAAAGATTAGGAGGGTATTTTTTGGTTTTCAGCTAATACCCCACCTGTCACATCTGTTGTGATGGGCTTTGTTAAATCAGGACAATATAATCATCCAGTATGTTGAGCAAAAACCATTATAGTATCATTCTTACCTAAACATAAATGAAGATAAAAGTTGGTGAATCTGTTGTGTTTCAGTTCAAGACACATCCAAAGAAATGCATTTGAATGAAACTTCATCAGTCTATGCCTTTCAAGAAACTTAGATTGCATATCATCATCAGTTTCAAATTGTTAAACCAATTTTTATTGTTTTTACAAATTCTCAATCAGTAAAGTTTGCAACTTACACAGCTGGTGTGCTTCAGTACTATCCATTTAAGTCATTACCAATTTGATTAAAATGGTTGAGTTTCTTGCAAATGTGAAGAGTTTTTTTATTTGGGAGGCCTCCTGGTCACTGGTGCTACGTTCTACATTGAGATGTTTGACTGGATCACCAGACCAGGTTGAAGGGTGGTGGCTGCGCTGCTGGTGAAGTTGTGATTTGAAGATCAAACTTTGGAACACTAGTCATTAGGGGTTCATTGTTGTGACAAGGTCCTGCTCTGTTTTAAGCAAGATGAAGCATAAAGGGGCGGCGTAGCTGCCCAAGACCTTGTAAATCATTAAAACTGAAACTCACCACCAAGAAAAAAATTGAAAAAAAGTTGATCAATTTATTTAAAACATCAATCAATCTATCACATCAAAATTTAATTTTGTATGAAACTGATTTAATGAATTCATCACAAACTTATTTAGTTAGTACGACTACATCTTCCTTAAGATTGATTCAACATGCTTCTACTTTTGTTTGTTTGTTTGGTTTGATGAGTTCATTTATCGAGATTTTAACTCAAGTTAGTTTGGAATTCAATCAATTAAATAAAAAAGTTTTGGATCTTAAAAAGAAAAATCATCATAGTAATTGCTTGAGGATTGGTGACGTAGGCACGAGGAATCAATCTTGTCCATCCCGAGTCTAGAAGCTCTTAGGAACGTCGGAGTGTGGAAGTCAACCGCAGTCTGCGGTGTAACAGGACTCCGTGGCAGGACGTGAGTAGCCCTGCCCTGGATTAGTAAATCAGTCCTAGATGAGTCTAAGTCCTAGAGATGAATCTCTCTCCTCTTTTCCGTTACTCGACAATTCGAGATTTCTCTTCTCGATCCACTTCCTCATCTGTTTTCCTCACTCTCTCTCTTCGTGTCTTCGTAAGATCACTTCTGCGCCCGCGTCCAAGAGTAGATCCCCTCTTTTTCAAACATCAACGATGAGGACTAGTCGATGTACAAGAGGTCTACAAGCCGAGATAACTCCACAACCGACACCACCAGAATCAGAAGACAAACAAACTCAATTTGAAATCGAGACAGAGGAAGAAGAACGATTAAGAAGAGACAGAGAAGATGCCCTAGAAGAAATTAGAAAGAAAAGAGAACAAAGAAGAAAGAACAAAACATTAGACCAAGTCCAGGGCGAACGACCACCTATTGAAGAGAATGATATGGATATCAACTTTGATGACTTTGAAGAAATGAGTATCTCTGGAAAATCATCATTCTCTTCGGGAAAGTCATTGTCTTTGGCAGAAAAGTTCACGGATCAAAGTCAGTTATAAGCCTTTCTTGTTATATTCGTGATTTAATCCGAAGCCATAATATATCGCGAATTCTCCAATATATTCAAATTGTCCATGTTTGTGATGTATTCCAAACACTCTTTAATGGCTCTGAAGCTATTTCGTGACATATTCCGATTATAATTCCCTCTTATCGTGATTTATTCCGCTACATCGTGATATACTCCGATATTTGATTGGTCTAACCAAGTTCTGAAAGAGATTGTTAATAAACTGCCTCTCCTTCCGATTCGTTCAGAAATATCTGTAGACGTAGCAAAGATGGCATTAGCTATGGGGAATACGAAGATAGTAGAGAAGTTTCTGAAGTCGTTAGACAAACCAGTAGCTTTAGGTTCAATTAAGAACGTTAACCCAATTAAAGGTTATAAAGAAGGACAAGTATCAGATTCTAATTTACAATCATTCACCTCGTATTGGCACGAACACTTGAAGAAAATGGACATTCATTTTCCGCTCACAATCTTCAATGACAGATGGATTGTATTAGACCAGAACATTGCTGCAAGTAGTACTTCGAAGAAGAAGGATAAGCCCACAGGACAAATCCCAAAGAATGAATGGAACATGTCTTTCGCGGATTGGACCAGGGCGAAACAACTGATGCTGAAATATCTAAGAGAGAAGTACTGGCATATAGAGATAGCAAAAGGGTACATTTCTCTTACAAAATTAAAAGATCGAATGAATGCTGATATCATGAATTAGTTTGGAAAAGCATTTCGATTATGTGGAAGCTTTAAGTCTAAGGCACGGTTGGGTATCGGCTTTTAGATACGATATCATGGTACGAACAGACGTCATGTGCAACCATGTAAATGGAGCTCCAGGAGATGCAGGAGTACCTAGACCAATATTCTTAGAAGAAGCCTTGGCAAGAACCTCGTTGTTACAAGATGGTCAACATATGTTACTTGATAATCGTGAGTCTGTCATCCAATGCGATTACAGAAAAATTTCTAATACTCGTGTGGATATCAGCATACGCCAAAGGCCATTCGAAGGAACGATTCAATCCAATCACTGGAAAGAAGTACCAAGGAGGTAAAACTCACAACACGAACGATACTTTAATTGTTGATGACGAAGATGAAGAGATGGATAGCTATTTCTTAAAACCACCACCCTTTAATAGAATTGATAGTACCAGGAGTGATGGGTATCAAAACAAGAACAGACAAAATAATAGGGGAAAGGGTTTAAGAGAAAACAGATCTATTTCACCTTACCATAGAAATGATAATAGTAGAAATGAAAACAAAGAGAATAAAAACGAGAATTACAGAAATGATAGTAGAGATAGAGGAAGAGGGAAATACCCCTTTAATAAAGGAAAGCAAGTGTAAGCAAAACACCTGGCTACTTTCTTGAGTTGTCTACAAATGATGGCATTAACTCATTCAAATGTAATTATACAGGGATCGATCACAATCGAATACTGACAAGAATGAGCCTAGACAATCAACATCTAAAGAAAAAGCGTAAGCTTTTTATCTTTCGTTATGTCTCTTTGAAGAGTTTTTATTGTTTCAAATTGTCTGTGAAAAATTGGTCCATGTGTTGTTGTGTTAGTTAGCGTGAAATTAGTATTGAAATGAATAAAAAACCTCGTTTTGATTTGTATTAGTTCTGGAGACATAAGTTCGAATAATGAGTCGATAAACTCTTCGAACGCGTTTAGTAGTTATCGAGATGCCATGGATGCATCTTGGCCTTCGACGGTAAAATGTGACATGAACATATCAGTTTGGGAAGAAAAATTGAAGAAGTTCAATTTAATACACAAATATGAATACTTACTAGACGGCTTTAGAAATGGATTCCATCAGGGAGTTCCTTATCATACGATAAAAGATTTAAAGTACTATTGTCCGCCTAATCACAATTCAGCTATGAACGCAAGGGATAAAATCGAAAAGAATATACAGAAAGAAGTTAATGCAGGGAAAATGTTCGGTCCGTTTACAAAAGAAGAAGTATATAGTAGATTGGGTTTCTTTCGAACGAACCCTTTAGGAGCGGTGGAGAATGGCGATGGGTCCTTCAGACCAATCAACGACATGTCCTTTCCACGGTTCGACCAAAATATTCGCTCAGTTAACTCATACGTAAATAAGGAAGAATTTGAGACGACATGGGACAATTTTAAAATCGTCGCAAGATTCTTCAAATACTTAAACAAAGATGTTCAAGTTGGAATTTTTGATTGGGAGGGCGCGTATAGACAAATCCCTACGCACCCTTCACAATGGCCATATTTAGCGATCAAAGATTTCGACGAGATGGTTTACATTGACGTTATGATAAATTTTGGGGGTGTAGCTGGTTGTGGCTCCTTCGGTGGCCCGGCAGACGGATGGAAGGAGCTTATGAAAGAAACTTTTAAACTTGTTGAAGTCTTTAGGTGGGTGGATGACAACCTAATGGTTAAACATCGCCACGACAAAACAACGATGCGCCAAATAGCAGCTGCTAGTGAAGAGCTAGGTGTTAAAACTAACGAAACAAAATACTCAGAATTCGCCGATGAACAAAAATTCATCGGATTTATATGGAATTGCGTAGAGAAAACAGTGACTTTACCAGATAAGAAATTGATTAAGACAAAGACAGAGATAGATACGTTTTTGCTGAAGACAACTTGCTCGAAGAAAGAATTGCAAAAGTTTAATGGCAAACTGATTCACTTAACCCTGATATTACCGCAATTGAAATGTTATCTAGTGGAAAGCTTCGCGTGGGTAGCAAGATGGAAAACACCGGGGAAGAGAACAATACCTGACGACATCAAAGACGACCTGCGGTACTGGAAATCTTACCTAGATAACTTACAGCCTACCAAGATGATACCAGACCATATAGTGAAGAACGTCGGCTGGGTTGGCGACGCTTCGACGGAATATGGCATTGGTATAATCATCGGACGAAACTGGTCCCAGTTCAAGTGGCTGCCAGGATGGGATGAACCAGTGGGACGACCACGGCGAACGATTGCCTGGGCCGAGACCGTGGCCGTCCGATTAGGTCTGCTTATGTTAAAAATCAAGTTACAATCGTCTGAGTTGGTCATGGCCGGTTTCAAGTACTCCTGCCTGACGGACAATCCCACGACCGAGGGCGCGGCGAGAAACCGCAAGTCTCGCAATTTCTGGGTGAACAGGGAGTGGCGTGTGGTTCAGGACTTACTGATCCAGTTGGATTGCGACATCAACTTGGTCCGAGTGACGTCAGAAGACAATGAAGCGGATAAGCTTTCGAGAGGGAAAGACCCCTCAAAAGGTGTACAAAATCTTATAAGAGTTGAGATACCCAAAGACCTGAAAGACCTACTGGTACAGGTGTTCCCTTCTCATTCACATCCTTCATGTCTTCAGCAGAGTTGACGTTACGGCAAACTACACCGGGGACCTTTGGCAATCTAGACGACGTAAGCGAAGCAATCCTGCGAAATGGATGGGCGCAATCTACAATCCGGCAATACGCCGCTGCCGTTAACAAATTTTTCGACTTCATGTCCTCCAAACCGTTTCTGTTCCCTGCAACCGCCAGCGATATCTACCACTTCGTGCTGTGGTGTGGCGAGTTGAAGAATGATCGTCCGGTGATTAGCAACACCACAAAAAGATACCTGACAGGCTGGCGCATGTGGCATACTCTACACGACGCACCCTTCCCACTCTTGAACTTGAACCGACTGCGTCTAACTCTGAAAGCTTTGAAGAAGTGTGAAACACCGAAGTCCGGACGTACGAGGGCTGGCCTAACCCTGATGGACTTGGACTTCTTAGTTTCTAAACTGCCGGGTCGTGGCCTACCGCAAATGACTTTACGCGCGATCCTGCTAGTAGGATTCTGGGGATTGGCACGGCTCGGGGAGCTTACACTTCATCGTGATCACCCGGATGTGTTCATTAGAAGACGCGACGTGAAGTTCTCTCGGGACTTTAGCAAGGCTACGCTCTGTTTGCGCTTAGCCAAGACAGCCGCACCTGGCGAGTTACAATTCCTCCGTCTCAACAGTCAACCGAATTGTCTCGATCCAATCAGAGCTCTGAGAGACCTACTGTCATCAAGTACTGGAAGACCCGACGACCCTCTGTTTTGCGGTGTCTTCAGTGAACAACCTATAAAGAAAGAGACGGTTCTGGCGTTTCTTCGACACTTTGAACCGGGAGGGCTTACCCACTGGTCTGGACATAGCCTCCGGATTGGCGGCGCTTCCTTACGTGTGAACCAAGGTTGTTCAATACCGTCCCTACAACGGGCTGGTTGTTGGCGTTCATCGGCCTATAAAGTATATGTAACGAAATACAGTACGAAGGATAAGGTGGCGACTGCACTTCTGGCTCGTACCTTGAGACGTAATAGATAACTAAATGTATGGCGTGCTAGTAGCCCGTGGAATTTCATTACTTTTTGTCTTGTCTTGCTCGTTTGTTTTGATTGCTCTATAAAAATTTCAAGTTGTTGTCTTTTGTTTGGTTCTTTTTCGGGCCTTTTTCTCTATGCCAAGCTTTGTGAGCTCGCCTCAATGAGGATTGGGTTTTGAGGCCCTTTGCTGGGACTCGACTCATTAGAGTCTTCCCTCCCTGCAGATGGGTTTGAAGGGTCTCTACTCCTGATTCTCATTGAGCGATCTGGCTCTCTTCAAGATCTCTTCAGGGTACAATACTCTACGAGTTGATAACCCCAATAGAGACGGCCATAGGTTTTTCGCCCGAAAAGGTTGGTCTCACCGTTGAGCCCTCAACGGCAAGCCCAACCACTACATACAAACCTAATAAAGAAAGACTACGAGTACCTCTCATAGGTAAGCTCGTAGCACCTAATATCCTCTCCACGCGGGTAGATGAGGATGGATTGAGGATTGGTGACGTAGGCACAAGGAATCAATCTTGTCCATCCCGAGTCTAGAAGCTCTTAGGAACGTCGGAGTGTGGAAGTCGACCGCAGTCTGCGGTGTAACAGGACTCCGTGGCAGGATGTGAGTAGCCCTGCCCTGGATTAGTAAATCAGTCCTAGATGAGTCTAAGTCCTAGAGATGAATCTCTCTCCTCTTTTCCGTTACTCGACAATTCGAGATTTCTCTTCTCGATCCACTTCCTCATCTGTTTTCCTCACTCTCTCTCTTCGTGTCTTCGTAAGATCACTTCTGCGCCCGCGTCCAAGAGTAGATCCCCTCTTTTTCAAACCCGCTTGACTCCATCCCCAACCCGCCCTTTGGTTTGAAGGGTCTCTACTCCTGATTCTCATTGAGCGATCTGGCTCTCTTCGAGATCTCTTCAGGGTACAATACTCTACGAGTTGATAACCCCAATAGAGACGGCCATAGGTTTTTCGCCCGAAAAGGTTGGTCTCACCGTTGAGCCCTCAACGGCAAGCCCAACCACTACATACAAACCTAATAAAGAAAGACTACGAGTACCTCTCATAGGTAAGCTCGTAGCACCTAATCTCCTCTCCACGCGGGTAGATGAGGATGGATCTGGAAGTGATGAAAGACTAAATTGATGGGAAAAGAGGAAATGTTTGGCCAGTGATCAGAAAGAGCGTCTTGAGAAACATATTAATGATTCCTTTGATGGGTTAGTCAAGTTACTGAACTACATTTGCACTACCACATAACAAATGAAACAGGTTGAAAGAAGTATCTCAAGTGCAATGCCACTGGCCAATGTTCAGTTGTCAAGCCTACCTAGAAATAAAAATTCCTGACCGCGGCGCCCGCCGCTGATCCGCTAGTTACTAATTAATGTGCAAACAATCAAATGCTACACTCAGAAATGCAATAACACACAGGCGCAAAAAGTTATTGCAGAAAAATACCTAATCACACTGTGAATATAATGTACTAGCTGAATTGAGCGGCGGGCACCGCACTTGTAAGAAGGGCTCATCTTAGACGCATCTGTAAGGAATTCTGAAGACCATTCTGGCTCAATTATTGCCCAAACATGCAAGCTTCCATGTTAGGGGCAATTGTTTAGATGAAATTTTATCAAAATCTAGATCACAAAATCATAAAATAATGTTGGTCACTGGTTACAGTATGAGTAACACAGTGCTATCCCAAGTATATGACATGGTCAAGGCAACTAAAGATGAATCAAATTGTTGTTGCTGGCAGCAAGCACTGAATGGGGATGAGGCAAAGAGGTATAGAGGCCATGCTGCTTGTGAGTCCTAAATGTGGTGGGATCAAGTTTTTCAAGGAAAGCTGGTCATTGTGAAAACAGGCAATACCACATATACTTGTCCTAAGCCTAACTCCCTAAACACCTAACCCCTAAACACCTAATCCTAACCCCTAAGCCCCTAATCCTAACCCCTAACCTCCTAACGATTTCAATAGTGGGGTTCAATTCAAATGAAATCAGACCCAAAATGTGGTTTGGTCATTGCTTGAAAGGCTTGAATTATAATGCACTTTTTACAGCTTGAAAGTAGCCCTATAATTTTAAGAAGCTTGATTATATTTTTGGGTCAAGGAAAAAAACATCTCTTTTTGTCTCAAGAAAAGGCGCATGAGTTGCTTTTTTATTCCATAATGGTTGTTTTTTTCCTCCTCCTCTCTTGTTGAATCCATAACAGCAGATATGATGTCCTTTTTCCAGCATTTGTACCTAGTCTCAGACCTTGTTTTTCTCTTGCTTATAAGACCTAGTAGCTTATATTTAAACACCTTTTAAGACTTCTTGTGATCTTTCAGGTCTACTTGTGCTTTAAAAATATCACTCAGAAGTTATAAATTTCCTGCTTGGAATTTTTGACGTGATAATATCAGAGTACCTCAAGTATCGTTCTGTCAGAGTATATTACAAATTATAATATTTCACATTAGGGGAGTTCAAGTGGGCCAAAAAGTGCTTAAATAATTTTTTACTTTGGCCTAAGGCTCCCAGGCCTTCAAATATTTTTCTTTTTTTACATTTTGTTTGGCTGGAATGTGCCCCTCAAGCAGGGCTTTCTGAAAGTGTTT